>NW_026459804.1:0-70337 GCF_021730395.1 Mercenaria mercenaria
TGCATTTTCCTTTCGACACCATTTTTTTAATATAGTCATCAGTAGACTGAGTTATTTCAGAGAGACATTTTTCAAACTTTATGGACGAGGGAATTCTATATTTTGGACCTTTGGAAAAAATATTTCTGATTCTTTTGTCATTAAAAATCTTAAAATTACCCGTTATGACATGGCCAGTTGATTGGTAACAGTATTTAGATTCTTTACAGTTACAACTATTTGGAACATTAAGTTCTATATCTAAATCTGAGGCAATTTGATTGTAATTAAATATAACGTTTCTAACTGGTTTATTATATTTGTAACAGATAATAGGTGTTTCTGAATTCTTGAAATATTTATGAATAGAGTTAGCTACAGATTGGTCTCTCGAAATACTAGGTAAATCAATAAACTCGATTCCTTTATTTATAAAAGATAATTTTAGAATGTTTCGTTTATGATCGGATTCAGAATCAGTATGAGGTCTAAGAAAATGTTGTGTATAAGTTTGTATCAATGAAGCAGTGTCGTAAAATGGATGTGTACGCATATAAATATTATCAGCTTCTTGATCAATTTGCCTCCACGAAGAAACAGGTAAAGAGGTTAAACACGATAGCATAGCATGTCTACAAGAACGTTTTAGTATCATATGGCAATCAGTAACACTCATTCTTTTGCGAAGTTTACGTTTGATATTCCCATTTCGTCGGACACCATGAGAACGAGTATTGCGTCTTCTTGGGGAACAGATAGAGAATATAGCAATTCCGGAATCTTTCGAAATATTTCCCTTTTGATAAATAGACCTTCGAGTGGTTTATCGTCTGATTTACCACGGTTCAGAGTTCAGATGCGTGGGAATTGAACCAAGAGGGCGTTAGCCCGAGTGGTTAAATACTGAAGCATCTGAACGATGAACCGTGGTAAATTAGACGATACATCATAAAAAGGCCTTGATTGTTTTCATTCTGACATGCTCATTAACAAATGTTAATAAAGAAGAAGAAGATTTTATTTCAGATTCAATAGGCCATAGGCCCATGTGAACATATACATGAATTACAATTACATAACAATAGCAAGTCACGTGACAAAAATTGTGTTGATATAAACCAGCTTTAAAAAGTGCATGTATAAACACAACGTTCTGCTCAAAATAAATAGCAACGGGACATTCGTAACTAGCAAAAGTAAGAAAGATTAAGGGTTCAGCTGATCGTCAAGTAATTTGTTGTGTGCGGAGAAGGTGTCATTTCTTATTTTGTTTTGACTATCTGAGTATGAGATTATATCAACACAAATTTACATATTTGTACAACATATGAATATACAATACTGCATCGCTATCTTACATATATATCGTACTCAACATATGTAGAGACAAGGTATAATGACAAAATATATTATGTGCCATTTATAGTGTTTCTAATTTCAAACGATTTAAATATGTATATACTTAAACGCTTAACTACATTTTCATTTTTACACTGAAACAATTGTTTCAATTTAAACATACTTGGTCTAATCCAAAAGTACCTGTTGATGTATTGTTTATGTAAATCGTAAAAGGATGAACATTCTAAAATGAAGTGAAACTCATCTTCAAGTTTATCACAAACTGTGCATTTTCTATCTGCTAATGGAATTCTTCTTGGTCTATGCCACCTGCCAGACTCAATCTTAAGGTTGTGAGAGGAAACAACTAACCTGCTGAACGCTATCCTAAATTTCTGTACGTTTAAACATTTTAGAAAAAAATTGAAAATCAAAATCAATAATCTCCCCGAAGAAAATTGCTCGAGTTGAATTTTCTAAACGATCGTGCCATAACTGAAGACTATTGTCATGGAGGCGTTGCTTGAAAATATGTAGGAAAACATCGAAATTACCAACTTCCTGTGCAAGCCATACATCATGGAATCCCATTGAAGACAGTAAGTCTCGGACTAAAGTAACCCAGGAAGTCTTATTTGGATGTATATCTGCATCAGCCATTAACATGTTATATACAATTTTATTATACTTATTATCACTGCTACATATAAGTTTAAACCAATATCTAATAATTCTAATGTATCTATGATTAATAAGACTAAATCTTCCTAAGATACCATATACAAAATCGTTCTGTGTTGTGCGCTTAACTTTTAAAACTCGTTTACAATATAAAGTATGTACTCGTTCTATGTTAACAGCATTATGAAATCCCCAAATTTCACAAGAGTAGTTAAGAATTGGTAAAACGAGTTTATCAAACAATTCTAGTCTGTGATTAACAGAAACATTTGAAAAATTTAGTAAGTATCTATTTAATTTGAAAATCGCCTTCTGTGCTTTACTAGCCAACGTAATTTGGGTTTCGCTAAATGATCAACCTTGTGTAAATACTATACCAAGATACGAGAAAGACTTAACTATTTCAATCTGTTCATTATCAAAAGCAAAATTCAAGTTCCTCGGTAACATTCCCGATTTTCTGAAAACAATAACTTTAGTTTTCTTAACATTGATTTTCAGTTTCCATCTGTAACAATAAATATTATGCTGGACTTCATTTACCCAAAGAGTAATTATCGGACGTAATGTGGCAATTTCACGTCATAATTGAGGTCATAATGCACTCTTACCTGTTCGCGCGTCAACCGTTTTTATCGCAGAATATACAGATCTTTATTTCCTTCTTTGTTTAACTGGAAATCAAATCGAGTCATGTAAGAATGATTTATCTAGTACTGTTTAACAATGATTATTTTTTATAATCCTTTCCATTGGTCTAGATGTAGTCACATGATCAATGATAAAAGTCGTATTGACTCACGTTTTGACGTAAAACAATGCGACGTCGTACACAGTTTATTACGGAAAAATGACCAAAGGCTGCAGATATTTGTATTTAATATTTTTTATGCATATAAGTAGGCTGGATTTAATAGTAAAACAATTCTTTACTTTTAGATTCGGTCGATATGTGAATTTATCGACCTGATAAGGGCGTTATCAACCTCGGGAGCATTTTGGTGTATTTATTGTTTACTGACACAGATTTGCACCCGCTTATTATGCGGCACCAGCTTATTGTAACAAAATGCATAATGGGCCCGCACATATAAAAACATGAATTTAGATTTATGTGGAAAGGGGTATCACTAAGTGCTCATATGAAGAATGTATTGAGAAAAGTAACAAAACACATTTTTAGTTGTAACGGGCTTTTAATAAAGCCATGAAACATATATGCTCATATCGGAAGTTAACAAAGACGAAATATGTTATATTTTAGAAATAATTGGATGACTGAACCGCCGCACAGTGGTTTGTTGGTCAGCCAATCAGCAAACCACTACGACCAGACAAATATGGGCACTTGGCGTATGAATCATGTCTTAGTGACCAGAGCAAGATTTGTATAAAATGAAGGTTATATACAGCATGAAATAAATCTTAACAAAGAAAGAAGATATAATAATATAATTTTACTAAAGGCACAATACAATGTAGTTACCTTAATTCCTACGCTAGTAGAGTACACAAACATAATATCAATAAATTCGGAAGCTATCTTGCGTCTACGTTAATAACAGACACAGTCAAATACAATTTCAGTCATTTTGTCATTTTGAATAAAACCTGTTGCCTAAGCTTGTAAACACGAAAGGAATTTCATTCAGTTTCTGCTGCCTAAGCCAGACAGGTACACACGTATAATATGAGTCGGGTCTAAAAAAAACCTGCTACTTAAGCCAGTCAGGTTCGCAAACATAATTTCTAACAGTTCAAAATGAGACTGCAGCCTAAGCCTGTCAGTTACACAAACACCCTATGCGATAGGTATTTCAAGAACAACACGTATAAAAGTTTTTATGTATAGTTGTTTTACAAATACAAATATAAACAAAGGACGTGACATAAAACTTATAACATAACGTCAAATGGCGGGAAAACGTAAAGCAAAATATCAAAATGCAAATACATAAATATCTATAAGGTACTATCTCGGATATGAAATTACCAAACATTTCCTATAGTAAGATTATATAAAAAAAACGGCGATAGGAAAAAACGGAATAGTACCCAGAGTTTATGTGTTTTAGTTAATGGATCAAGAAAATTTCTTTACAGAGACGTTCAATATTATTATTCACAATATCAATCGGCATAGACGAGAAGTCATTCATACTATGATTATTTACATTGAAGTGTGTAGCAATATTGGCAGAATGCAGAGTCAACGAAATTACATTTATCAAATTTGTGGCTGTTCATACAAACACCCTATCAAACAGTTCTGAATATTACTTGCTGCCTAAGCCAGTCAGGTACGCAAACATAATATATTTTATTTATTTTGTTGGGTTTAACGTCGCACCGACACAATTTTAGGTCATATGGCGACTTTCCAGCTTTAATGGTGGAGGAAGACCCCAGGTGCCCCTCCGTGCACTATTTCATCACGAGCGGGCACCTGGGTAGAACCACCGACCTTCCGTAAGCCAGCTGGATGGCTTCCTCACATGAAGAATTCTACGCCCCAAATGAGGTTTCGAACCCACATCGATGAGGGGCAAATGGTTTGAAGTCAACGACTCTAACCACTCGGCCACGGAGGCCCCGCAAACATAATATAAGACAGTTATGAATATTGCCTGTTGCCTAAGTCAGTCAGGTAAACAACATAATATGTCAGTTCTGAATATTGCCTGCTGCCTAAGGCAGTCAGGTACACAAATATAACATCAGTCAGTTCTGAATAAATCCTGATTCCCTTAAGCCAGTCAGGTACACTACCACAATATCAAACAGTTCTGAATACTATTGCCTGGTGCCTAAGCCAGCTAGGTACACAGACATTGTTTCTGACAGTTGGAACTAAGACCTGCTGCCTAAGCCAGTCAGGTGCACTTAGCATTGAGATCATGTAGGATCATTATTGTAACAGGCAATAAATTCAGGTGCAACTGAAATGTGCAAGTACAAAGCCTGAGCCTTATTTTGAAGGACAAATATACTGTTTATATGCGTTGGATTTCCAGCGACCAAGTGCTTGCAGTTGGGGTGGGGTGAATTGCAAATTATATGCCTGAGTAGCACCTCAAATACGGAAGGAATGTGGGGTGTGTTCTCGAGGATTCAGACCAATATAAGAAATACAATTCCGGAGAAAAGATCTTACTGTTACACTATAGAGAGGATGACCGTCTTGATGTACAAAACAAGGACCTGATGTTTCAAGTCTGAGAAGCAGAAATCGTTCCAAAGAAACAGCCGGACAAAGTGATTTAACCGAATTATTTTCCAGATTGACAATCGCTCTGTAAAAGCACACATTTTTATTAGAAATTACATTTTATGTTACCGATTTGGTAAGGACTTCCTTAATTCGAAATAAACCAAAAAAGAACCAAATATACACAAATGTAGTACTTTATACAGATGTTTGTCATACTACGACTGTCAAAGGGAGTCGAGCGAAAGGATTAAATCCTGTAAAATCTAAATGGTGTTTGGCTTTCTCTGGTCTGCTTTGTTAGTGACCATATGCTGTGATATTATGACGGACCTGAAAGTCGGGTGCGAATATTCGAAAGATTTAAGTCTTCAGTATTGTTATATTTTCTGGTCCTTTGGGATTATAGAGTCCATTCTATAGATGTGTAATAGATTTCCGCTTAAGCCGTTGCTAGGGGGCATAAGAGGTGTTGCACATTTCAATACCTCTCATAAACAAACTCAATCAAACCGAGTCTGCTAATTTTTGGGGGGTTGCATTCTATGCTTCCAAAATTTTACTGATTTTATTGAGCATAACTGTACGCTAAGTACTGGGCTAACATATTTACAGTTATAGGGGAACAATTTCACAAGGGTAAAATTTAGAAGCAAACTGTAAATAATGCTTGTAGGCTTGTTTGTATGATTGTCTGGTAGCCTTGGACTGGAGTCAGAAGATCCAGAACACTTTTTATACTAATATCCAGCACTATGCCTTGAAAGTTTGTTGGATTTGGATCAATGTGTGGCGCTGACATCTTGAACTGTTTCTCAGTTGTATGCTCTATCTTGACAAGTATATTGAATCTCATGCATAAAAGGACAAACTTCCGGACAAGATGCGTAAGGATGCGTCCCTAAATGTCTGGTTGTTAAGAATGTGGACTACTGCCTGATTGTCTGAAGGCAAAACCTGAAGTTTAACCCCCATTGTTCTAATGTAGTAAGGATTCGGAAAAGTTCCTTGAAAGTATTAGTGTAATCCTGCACATGTTCAGGTCATTCCCTGAAAAACCAACGACGATGAAAGATAGCACTGTAGCCAATCATCTGTGAAAAATGTTAACCATTTGCTTTCCAATAACTTTTCCCATTAAAATGCTCAACAAAGAAGAACTGCCTTACCTGAATGTCTTTCCTACTCTCTATTGAATGTTATGTAGTGATGTGGGGTTTTTTTTTGCCGTCATTTGTAAGATCAGTTAGCCTACGCATAAATGAACGACGGGAACAACTACACTGCAACAGAAATTTAGAAGCCCAAGGAGACTCTGGATATCTTTGAGAGTAATTTTTCTACGTTTAGACATAGTGTGTAACATTTCATTTACTTTGGTCAGCTGATCAGAAGGTGGCAACGGTTTGAGTTTGGAGGACCCATTATCAGAAAATCATCTAGAATGTGAATGATATGTTGGAATTGAAGTAGATGTTTCGCAATCCATTGTAAACTCGTACTATAACGTTCGAAAATTGCATAGCTGCTGGAAGCTTCCATTGAAAGGCATTTGTCGTAATAGAAATCCCCGAGAAACTGGAAACCAATCATCAGGGTGCGCTGGGATTTATCAATAAGCTCCGTTTTAACTGTCTTACTAAGATATGCATCCGGCCTAATTGTTACAGAAATTTAACAGCATCGTCAAAAGTTGTATATGAAACTGTGGCCATTTCCGGGTCGATATCATCGTTAATTGAGGGGCCTTCAGGATAACTAAAATGGTGAATAAGACGGTACAGCCCCGGAACTTTCTTATTGATTAAGCCGATAGGGCTAACCTTAATGTGGAAAAGGACGTGCTTTGAAATGTCCTGCTATCTTTTCGTAATTTTATTCTTATTCTATGTTTGATTGAACAGTAGCCGGCAGTTTACTACAAAAGTTTAAATTGTGCGAATTAGCGGCTTGAGAAAAAACTTTGGTGAAGCCGGCAATTAAATATTGTTTGTCAAAATAACCCAACAAGAGAGATGCAAGGGGTTTGAACTAAACTGGTGTTGGCAGTCTATTTATTGACTGGTTTACTGGCTGGCATACCGAGTCCTGCACAGGACTGGGATTTTCCTTGTGTTCCAAGGAGGCCTGGGACAGCTTGTCCTTTACTTTCGTAGTTGCATTGGCCCGAGTGATGCTTCTTTTTACAGAAACTACATGTGTGTGGTCTGTTACAGGACGGAAGACGGCATTCTCGCCGTCTGTTGTAAGTCCGTCATGTGTTGTTACAAAATTTGGGAGAGAATGCTGTGGGAGAACGAAATGGTTCTGTTGGGTCCGGTGGGCTTTGCTTCGAAAGGGACAGTTGGTGACAATGATTGACGTCTTAGGGAATGGTTCTGTATAGGCACGCATCCAGAACTCAAAATGAAAGGAGTTCCACGGGACGAGAGTATGACTCGTGAGTAGACGAAATTGAGAGTCATATTGCTGCCATGCTTGACCTGGACGGCGAGATACCAAATCTCTGACAATTTTATCATACTTCATGAAATGAAAGCAGCTAAAGAGCATGAATCTGTACAAATGATGTAATAGCATGAGATAGAGTAATATGTAATGCAGTGTTGCTGACATAGAACGCAACCAAGCAAGATAATAGCATACTCGGTTTGATTAAGTCAATAAAATGTGCAATTCCTCTCACGCCCCTACCACCAACTTTTTCTTATGCATAATATACTGCTTGCTTCTATGTTAAGTAACAATTATACATTTATACTGCAATTACATACGGGCTAGCCAGCCTAGCTCAATAGTGAGATCGCAGATCTACGGTTCATGGAGCCGTGAGTTCGATTCTTCTATGAGGCATATTTTCTCCTTCACGAGTTGAATAAAGACTGCGTGTGAAATCATACGTCCTCCATCTCTAATTCACTCACTTGAAGAAGATGGCAGTTACTTGAGGAGAACAGGTAAGTACTGGTTCAGAATCCAGGAACACTGGTTAGGTTAACTGAAATACTGTTGAAAAACGGGGTTAAACAAAAGAAAAAAAAAACACAAAGAAATTACATATAATATTTACTTGCCAAATGCATCAAGTACTTGTTTGGTTCTCACATAAAACATTTGCTATACTTTGTATTAATACACTGTTTCTATTTCAGGTTTTAATATAGCTCCTTTAGCAAATGTTATTGTTTCCTCGACATTAAAGCTTGATGGTTCTAATTTTGAGAAAGGAAATGCAATCGATAACAACAAGTTGACAACTCCTGACAATTGCAGTTGTTGCTGGTCTTCTGCAAATAGTCAAGCACCTAGCCTTCGAGTTGTTTTAACGAGTGAGACACCGGTTCCTTTTATCAGAATAAAGGGAAGGACCGATACATATCAAGGTAATATTTGTTAGAAAAAGTAACCATTTGTAAACAAATCATACAGATTCAATATGTGAAGTATTGTCTATTAACAATGTTATATTATTTGGTCCATATATTTACTCAAATTTTGTATCCTTTGATTTTGGACGCATATAAAATCATGAAGACATTAAAACATTTATAAAAGCAAAACACTAACATTCATTTTTATAAAGAAGTTATATGTGTCTGCATTCTGTTTTCTTGTAGCGGAATCGATTTTGAGTGGTATTTCTGTGGCTTTTGATGGTGAAGCAGCTCCTGCGAAATCGATAAAGTATAATAGTACAGTCAATATTGTAGAAATATGCCCTCGTTCTCCTATAACAGCTGTAACAGTTACTAGACCTTCCAACAAGAATTCATGGTACTTGTTGATTTGCGAGATAGAACTTTTCCGTCCAGGTGAGTCTTTTTACAAAGTAGGTTGTGTTATCAGATGTCCTACTAGCGTGTATCAAAAATAGAATCATCCTCATTTTGAAAGCAAACTGGAATATTATACCATAATTCAAATCCTAAATATTTTGAATAAACTAGAAAACCAATTGTAACTGATTCAGACTTTCACAGTAATTTATTACGGCATTTAAGAAACTTACAAAAGATAATGTTTCAGCATCACATAAAATTAGAGAACACGCCAGTGATCGGCCCACATCGTAACGTCATCACAGTCAATGGCATAAAAGGGGAACGTTCTTTTTTTCTCAGAATACTTGTTCCCCTGCCATGCTCAAAAACTTCTATTAGACATTTATTACTAACTGCAGTCACCATATGACTTATAATAGTGTCGGTGCGACGTTAAACCCTACAGTTAAAATATTACTATTAACTGGTAAGTATTTCCTGAACAACTGATAATCAATTTCTATAATTTCAGTTACTTCACAGTCTCTGAATGTCACGTGATAAATATACGAGGTAACTCACGAGCTAGTGTCTGCAACCCATTCTGTTGTTTCTTTTTATTATTATGATTTTATTATCATGACAGCATTTGGAATTATACACATATTCTTATGACTGTTTTGTACCCTGTGGCATCTTTCAATATCGACATTTTTATCGAAATGCGTATGTTTATTTATACGAGCGGTGATCCAGACTTGACCGAACTGGGTCTACAACTTCTTTTAAGAAGTACAGGATTCGTACTATTTATACATTTAGTTGTTCAAATTTTATTGCACAGTTCCTGAATATTTCATGACAATAGTACATCAAAACTTGACATTTACATAAACACAAAGCTAGTATCAGGTAAGCGTTTTCTTAACGTTCAAATGTTGTTGATAGACACAAGTGACGTCACTTTGCTTGCATGTAGTCCGGCACCAAAATAACGTCAGCGTGTTTTGCGCTACACAATCAAAAAGATACAAACTATTTTCAGATTAACGGTTTTATCAAGCAAGCTATGACGTTGCTCGAGTGAATACAGGTCTCTAGGATGATTTAGTCTAAAACAAATTATTTTAAATTTCGTTATTCTATCTCGTTTGTCAGTTGTGTTTTAGGAACTACGATAAGTAAATTAATAGAAAATAGGCCCCTATTAAAACGCGTGGTTTGCCGTCTTTAAAACCGATTTAGAAAAAAATACCCTGTACAAATTTGTTTTTCGCAATTCAGAAAGGAGTTTAAAGAATACGAAGGGCTATTGCACACATCCTTTTGTCAGCTTCAGCGTCCTCATTTGATGATATTTTTAGTGAAGCAAAACGTAATTGTTCACAGTGATGATCTGGCATGTAACGCGCATGTTAAAATCTCTAGTTTGCAACTTCACACAGTTATACCTCTTTTTAGACTTGGCAATTTTTGTAACGTTTTTTTAACATTAGCAGGTATCTCAGTAGCCACTAGTAGGAATACATTAAATACATGTTTGTTTACTGATGTAACATGCGGTGAACAGGCTTCATAACACTCTGGTTTTGGCTTTGTCACAAAGTCATGCCGTCCCTTTAACTTTATTTTTTTTTTACTTGTTTGTATGCGTGTTTGTTTGTTTCATTGTCCATTTTTTTTAGAATAAATGGAATTTCACAACTTCCATCATTGGTTCATTGTGGTGATCCGACATGCTGTGCTTAGGTTCCATGATTCTGCTTTGCTTTTTAAAACAAGAGCTCGTATAACACGAAATGCCCCCTTGATACATTCAGTAATTTCACAAGGAACAGAAATTATTTGCTCACTGTAAACAAAGATTCTACTGTTCTGGTTCAATGTGACATTGACCTTTGACATATTGACCTCAAAATTAACAGGGGCTATCTGCTGGTCATGATAAACCTTCCTATTAAGTTTTGTGATCCTAGGCCCAAGCGTTCTCAAGTTATCATCTGGAAAGTGTTTAACTGTTCCGGGACAATGTGACTTGAATTTTGGCCTACTGACCTCAAATTCAATAGGGGTCATCTAGTGGTCATGATCAATCTCCCTATCTAGTTTCGTGATCCTAGGCGCAGCGTTCTCAAGTAATTGTCTGGATACGGTTTAACTGTTCTGGATCACTGTAACCTTGACCTTTGACCTACTGACCTCAAAATCAATATGAGTCATCTGCTGATCATGATAAACATCTCTATTAACTTGCATGACCCAAGCGTTCTTGAGTTATCATCTGGAAACAAGTTAACTGTTCCTGGCCTTGTGACCCTGAACTTTGACCAAATGACCTCAAAATCAATAGGGGTCATCTGTTGGTTATGTCCAACCTCCCTATCAATTTTCCTGATCTTAGGCCAAAGCGTTCTGAGTTTTCTTCCGGAAACCGTTTTACTGTTCTTGGTCACTGTGACCTTGATCTTTGACCTACTGATCTCAAAATCAATAGGCATCATCTGCTGGTAATGACCAACCTCTCTATTAATTTTCATGATTCTAGACCCAAGGGCTCTTGAGTTATCATCCGGAAACGGATTGGTCTACACACCGACCGACCGACATCTGCAAAACAGTACACCCCTCCTTCTTCGAAGGGGGGGGGGGGGGGGGGGGGGGGGGCATAAAAAGTTATGCCCCTGTTAGGAATTAGAATTCTGGGTTAAGTGTTTGTATGTTATCAAGTATCTCATTTAGAATTTTTAGAGGAAAGGCATAAGTTTAAGCAAATGTTAATGTCAGTGATTTAATTCCTTTAGATTTCTTTTGTTACAAGCCACTTCAGTAGTCCTGTAACTGTCCTCTTTTAAATAGAGATATATATGTACAGTCAGAAATCAGTATATTATGAAACAAGAAAGGGATTAATTATTTTTCTTAGAAAGACCTACCTCCCTTTCTATAGGATCGCGAAGGTTTTAACAGGGCCTTATCATCAGGTAAACATATAATTCACAATATGTTCTGGCACCCTATCATACCGTTAAGTACTAGCCAAGGTGCGCTTGAATTTCCATTTGTGATGAATGGTGTTTATCATTGCTTTTCTTGGTCATTCCCCGGGTGATTTAGATGGAAAAAAGTTTACTGTTACGCTTCAGAAATGAAGCTTATAGAAGGGAAAATTATCTAACAGACAAAACACGTTTAACGCAGGCCAGGTGTTTGCTTGGATGTCTAAACAAAAACATATATAGATAAACCTTAAAGTAAGGATGACTTAAAAAAGCAGTTGGGCATTGCCTTCGGACTGTCATTAGCCCAATCACGGAATCATGGAAGTAAAAGACGTGTAATACACACGGAAATGTGATCAGGCAAGCTTGTCAAATGTTATCCCTATATTTATATCAGTCACTAAATATTCACACTATCGCTATCCCATTTAAAGATATCATATATTAAATATTAGGTGTGTGTGAATGTGTATAAGACTAAATGTTGGAAAGTTTGCACTAAAACGTTTCCAGTTTTAATACACTTTTTCAGGTCTTCTGTTATTCATTTCAAACAAACTGGAAAGACTTTCAAATTGGCAGTAGTAACTTCGGTTTGATTAAATACACTAGTAAAATAAATATTGCATATTGATCAATAAATAAGCTTATCTTTGACACTACACTATTTCATTGTATAAGCATGTATACAACCAATGATTGATGGCCATGCTTCGTTTGTAGAAATATATTTTTAAACATGTACCACTAACCGATTATATTTTCAATGTAAACTATGAAAACGTAAGTTCGAAATGAACATTAGCAGTTAGAAAGGTAGGTCCAAACAACAAACATCCAAAGGGACTAAGTTATCCAAACCGGTGAACACTTGTTATCCTAACCGTTACATTCATGTTTCATGATTCCAATTACACTGTCGCAGTATGAGGCAGACGTGTTTTCTTTGCTTCTGAATCCTAACATAATAACTCTGTTATTTGTGTTGAGGTTGTACTGAAAATTGGATATAATGTATATGAATGTACTTTGCATCGGTGTGTGCTTCTATGTTGCGGTAGCTTCAGTGATTCAGTGGATTGCTTCCAGTGTATTTTTTATAATTTTCTTCATGAATTTACATCAGACATTACCTGTTGTTCACCTGTAAAGTATGCCTTCACTAGAGCTCGGCATCGAACAATAGCGGATTAGGAAATCTAGACCCTGCGGTATATAGGATTATAAACTTATACATTTTATCCTGTAAAAAGAAAACGCAAAGAAGCAAATGAGGTGGTAACAGTAAAAGCAAAATGGTGTCAACTTTAAAATTTTTATATACCCTTAGAAATGCAATCAGTACAGAAATATACGCAAACATGTATCTTGCATTACTCTGAACTGTACTTCTATTGTGAACAAGATGATTGTGTGGGCCAATACCCCAGGGATGAGAGAATAGATTTCGCTCTTTTGACTGAAACTTGGTACTTGGACGAGAAACAGCATTAATTTAAAACTTCTGACTTGAACCAGAATGGATATAAATTAAGCGTAACTAAAAGAAAATTTAAAAGGGCGGTTGTCTTGCGATCACTTGAAGAAACACAATCAATATGCAAAGGGTTACTCACGGCACTGTTCGAAGTTTTGAATATGGTTTTTGGAAACTTGTTTTCAAAACTTTAACCATACACGTAGTGGATGTGTATAGAGCCCCGGCTCTATCGACTGGTAACCAGTTCGTTGCTGATTTTTTTGATTTCATTGAAAATATTTTACCACGGTATAAAAATTTACTTATAATGGGAAATTTCAACTTGCGTATAAACGATGACATCGGTTCTATTACAAACTTCAAGGACTCCCTAGTAGCTATGGGCCTGGAACAACACGTTTAATTTCAGTATTCATACAGGAGGGCCATAGCTTGGATCTAGTAACTGTGTCACTTAAAGGTGTTCATGTGAAGAAATGTGAGCCTGGACCATTTTTATCTAATCACTGTGTTGTAAAGATTCTCTTAGATGTTAAAAAAGAAACTATTACTAGTAGGAGCGGGTCATTTAGAAACTTTAAAAGTTTAAACGAATCAGAATTTTCCAGCGTCATAAGTGCAATTAACGTTGATTCACAGAATATAAACAAGTTTGTGAAAGTGTTTGAATCGGAAATAAAGGATGTCCTGAATAAGCACGCTCCCCTAAAAGAAAAAAAAACTATAATTCAGAGAGCATCCAAACCGTAGTTCAATAAAAAATTGCAACATCTGAAGCAACAAGTTAGAAAGTCCGAGCGTATATAGAGGCGTTATGGTAAAACAGATCAGTTTAAGTCGTATAAACAAGTAGGAAATGAATACAATTTTGAAATCAAATGTTAAAAGAGAAACACACTCAGTGAAAAAATAGAGAGCGGTAAAGATAATTCTAAGACTCTGTATGGATTGGTATCTGAACTAATTGGTACCAAATCTAAAAACCCACTGCCTCAAGGAGAGTCTAATAATTCATTGGCCGAAACATTTGCTGACTTTTTCATGGCAAAAATCTCTAAGAATACGTCAATTTCTAAGTGTATATCAAAACTTTGAACCTCAAGTGCAGGATAAACAAACTTTAAACAAATTTACTGAATTGACTCAAGATGAAGACAGTGAAAAATCGTATCAAAAAGTTGAATACGACGTCTTCAGAGATAGATATTTTGCCAACACGTATTCTGAAATCCCTTGCAGATGAACTTCTCTCTAGTATTACTAAATTGGTGAATCTCTCATTGCAACAAGGTGTTTTCCCTGTGAAATACAAACAAACAGTTGTTAGACCTCTGCTACAAAGCAGATCTTTAACTAGAGCTTTCCAATTATCGTGAGTAATTTATCATTTCTATCAAAACTTATTGAAAAAGATGTTCTTTACAGATTAAACGTTAACAAACATGAAAATCAAAACAGTGCTTTGCTTAAGAACCAGTCTGCATATAGGAAATACCACTCCTGTGAATCTGCGCTACTTCGGTTGGTCAATGATCTTCTAAGTGGTATGGAGAAAAAGGAAGTCACGGTCTTTATTGCGATTGAGTTAAGTGCGGCATTTGACACTGTCGACCACGACATTCTTCTAGATGTCCTAAAAGCACAATATGGCGTCTGTGATACAGCTCTTCAGTGCGTATACTCCTTTTAAGGCCTCGTACTTGTAAGATTAATATCAACAATGTATATTCATTAGACCGCCATCTTGAATGCAGTGTGCCCCAGGGCAGTTGCATTGGTCCTGACTGTATCTCACCTATGCTGGAACTCTTTTTGATATCATTTCAATATCCATATCAGTCTACGGTTTTGCTGATGATCATATAGTAAATAAAAATTTTCGTCCTACATCTGTTTCCGTAGAATCACAAGCGATCGGTGACCTTGAAAGGTGCGCAGTTATAATTAATGACTGGATGAATAGAAACAAACTGAAAATGAACACTTCCAAAACTGAATTTATTATATTTGGTAGCAGACCTCAATTGAACAAATGTTTTACAAATTCCATTAACATTGCTGGTGATGATGCCAAACTTGAAAGCACAATTAGATATCTCGGTGCATTTCTTGACGAAACCTTGAACTTTAACGATCATGTAAATCGCAACTGTCGTACAGCCATGTTGAATTACCTACGAATTAAGAACGTCCGAAAATACAAAAGCAGCTATTGAAACTTTAGTTTTGTCTCTAGTTATTTCATATCTGCATTATTGCAATGTCATACTGTATTGTGTTGCTAACTTTGAGGTGCGTAAGATGCAACGTATTCAAAACATGTGCGCAAAACTTATCCTTTACAGAAGGAAATTTGACAGTTCTAAACAAGCATTGTATCACTTACATTGGTTGCCGGTGAAAGGCAGAATTGAGTTCAAGATGCTTTCTTTCATGTATAGCTGTCACATTGGCAGAGCACCTCTGTATTTAACAGAATTGCTCACAGAGTATATTCCTAGTAGACAAGGTTTAATATCGTCTGAGAATTCTGAATGCCGTTATGTTGTTCCATACAAGAAGTGCAAAACATTCAGTGTACTATTGGTCCAAAAGTTTGGAATGAACTGTGGTTAGAACTGCACAAAAATAAATCACTTGACACAATAAACAATCTTAAAACACTCTATTTCAGAGATTTCGCGGCATTAATCTTTTGATAACTGTTTATTATGCGAAAACAGCAGGTGATAGTTCTTATTTTTTTGTAAAAGGTTTTACATTTTATCATTTATATTTCTAAGGTTTGTTTAATTAAACGTACTTGTTGGTAGGCTCTTTGGGTAAAGTAGTGTGTAGTATTTCTTTCTTAAATGGTATATGATGGCACCATTAACCGGGTTGGGCGGTAAACCTCTATATGCAGCTCGTCTGGGCGTACCATGCGATGCTTTAAGCACTGGTATTCGCAATAGGGGTAAAAGGGGAGGGTGTCACAAATTGACATACGGGCCTTATTTTATCTGTAGTGTAAATGCAGGTATTGCATCATCTTTTTGTAAATTTTTGAGTTATTAAGGTAAATGTCAGATTTTACGTATAAAATACCTCTCATGTTTTTCTGTATTTCATAACTTAAATTTCCATGTAAATTTCATTCAATTTGGTTCAGTAATAAGAAAGTTGATATTTTATAAACTTCAGTAATTTATGTTTTTATCCCAAAAAAACACTATAATGGGCCTCAAATTGTCAATTTCAATCCGCGCCAATGTAGTTAGATTCCCCGGCTATATCGTGAATCCCGTGGAAATACAAATAGTCGGAGTTCACGGCTTAGCCGTGAGTCCCATGAAATTTAGTATTTGGCGGGACATTACCCTTTAAATAGACTGGACTAGATATGCCTTGCGCACACCACCTTCCGACATTATAGACGAATCTATGTCTGATTAATTTTTCTTGCTAGAAATTTATGCTCGATCGAGGTAAGAAATTTATTTGTTAGATTTTTGTATGATTTTTGCATTACGATTCTTATTTGGTAAATTTTTGTGCATTCTACAGAATTCTGTAACATTTACTTTTCGGCATGTGATTTTGGCTAGTTTCGGTATGTCAGGATAATTTATTAAATTTTTCAGACTTTTGTAAATTATTTCGAAAGAGGAATCTAAAATGTTTCGTTTATATAAAATGTAAGACTTGTACTGAAATTTGTAACATGATAATTGTAAAGCACTGTTTCAAAAACATATGTCAAACATTTCGTTGTGATGGAACGCCATTACTGCATTGTATTTTTATGTATAAATCTATGTGGCAAGTCTAGTACCATGTGAAATTGTGTGCCAGTCTATAGCATATACATACAATGTCCGTTTTAGTGTATGGCATTAGATATTATATGGATGCCAACTATTATATAACATTTGATTTACATTGAATTTTGTTAATTTGTAGTTGTAAATAATAGCTGCAGTTTATCATTTCCGTATCTATAATGTTTCATCATAAACGTTTCATATCTTTTTCATACTTTGACTTTAGTCTTTTAAGTAATTAATTTCTGTAATAATGGAAGTAATTAGTGACGTATTTTAATCACTAAATAAAGCACTTATATGTTGTATAAGTAGCACGTATTATTTATGGGAGCCTACGGAGGTATGGTGTACCCAAAGGAGCAGTTTTATGCCCTGACTTATTTGTTTTTCTATGGTGCTTACCATATGTTATATATTTTAGTTTCTTCCGCCAGACGATTTTTCCTCGTGATGTCATAACCCGGAAGTACAATGCCCGAGGTTCACTTGTCTTCACTCGCCTGGATGTGATCTTCCCAGCGCAGAGCTTTCGTCCCATGGTTGTGCCTTAAACCGCAAAGACGCTGATTTTTGTTATCCTCTGAAGTCAGCTCAGGGATGCAATCACCTACCACCATAGGGAGTCAAAACGGAATCAAAGTATTCACGGTTTAAAGGGACTTGATTAGAAGATATGTTGTTATATATTTTTTTTTGTGCTACTTAAAGTTCGCAATTAAATGAAAGAACTGTGCCACGTCATATTCAAATGGAAGTGTCGGAACTTTGTATCTGGTGATACTGAACTCTGATTCTTTCTTTCTTTCTTATAATCAGTATTTTTCTTTCATATCATCTATTCATTGTTAATAATCATCTTATGTAAATTAATTTGTAAATATTGTAAAGGGTGTTGATTTGTTTTGATGGTTACTGTCGCCGGTACGGTCTTCCCTGTCACAATGAACACGTCCCCCCTTAAAAAGAAAATTTATAATTTTCTTAGATGAAACAAAATGACATACTAAAAATAGCAAAAACGAAAAGAAAACACACACTGTCACTATCTGTACACCATATAATATAGCCACCTGTCTACACTCTACTCAAATAATCTGCGCCTATATTTTCTCTACCAGGAATTGATCTGATACTGATCCTATATGGCTGTAATGCCAATGCCCATCTCATTAGCCTGGAATTGCTAAGTTTAGCTTTATTCAAATAAGTGAGCGGCTGATGATCCGTCTCTAATACAAAGTCCTTACCGAACAGATACCGGTGAAACTTACCTACTGCCCATACTATCGCTAAACACTCCTTCTCTATCACTGAGTACTTTTGCTCCCTAGGTAGCATACGCTACAGGTAATTTCTCTCCATCACTTTCCTGAAGCAATACTGAGCCTAAACCTACATCTGAAGCATCTACTCTCAATATAAAAGTCTGATCTAAATCTGGCAACTTCAAAATAGGCGGACCCATTAAGCTAGACTTCAAAGTCTGGAAAGCCTTTTCTTGACTTTCACCCCACTCTACAAGATTTGGCTGACCCTTTTTCGTCAAATCTGTGAGTGGAACTGCAATGGCGGCGAAAATTGAGATAAACTTAAAACATATCAATAAAAATACACATACAAAATAAATATCTGTCAATACATTTGAGAAATTGTCATACAAGTCTACTACTTCTTGCTTACATTCTACTGGTAACTCCGGATTTATCTCTACATCTTTGTACGTTTTTGTACCCTGCTTTATAGGACACAAAACTATATTCTTTTCTACTCTACTTTCATTCGGATCTAATCTGTCATAATCTCTCTGATCCTCCTCTACAATAGCTGCTCCAACCTTACTTAATATACCCTTATCTGGTATAGACTTACTATCATCCTTCCTTTCACAGTACTGTTTCAGCATGTTTGCATGAAAATTTTCAACTTTCCGTCTACATCTATCCTGTAATCTAGTCTATTTACTACCTCTTCTACTACGTAAGGACCCTTCCAATGTGACAATAACTTATTTTATTTCGTAGGTAACAATACAAGTACCTTACTACCTGTCTTAAACCTCCTATCTCTAGCATTCCTATTGTAATACTTCTTGTATCTAGCACTACATTTTGCTAACTGTTGCTGAGCTATCTTACACGTATCCTCCAACTTTTCTTGCAAATCCATAACATACTGGTAAGTGGTTTTAACCTCATCATTCTCCGTCTTTCCTTTTCTTAGCACAGTTATCGGTCCACGGATTGTTCTACCATAAAGTAACTCAAAGGGAGAAAATCCCAAACTTTCTTGCGGAACCTCACGGTATGCAAACAAAATAGCATTCAAATACCTATCCCAATCTCTAGGTCTCACATACGCTTCAACATTTGCTTCAAACTACCGTTAAACTTCTCTACTAAACCGTTACACATAGGGTGATACGGTGTTGTAGTTAACTGCCTTAATGACAATAACCTACTAACTTCTGCCATAAGGTCTGACGTAAACTGCGATCCACAATCGGTAAGCATTTCCTCTGGCACTCCTAATCTACTGTACATATCTACTAACGCCTCTGCTACTCTCTCAGTTTCAATACTAGGTAGTGCTATGGCTTCCGGATATCTAGTAGCATAATCTACCATAGTCAAAATGGACCTGTGTTTCCTATCAGTCATAGGTTCGATCGGACCAACGATGTCGACAGCAACTCTCTTAAACGGAGTATCAATCAAAGGCATATTTCCTAACGGAACTTTACTTACTCTACCCTTAGCTATAGTACGTTGACAAATACTACATGACTGACAGTACCTTCTAACCTCTGCCATTACTCCTGGCCAGTAAAATTCGCCTAATACTCTATCACTAGTTTTCCTTACACCTAAATGGCCTGACAGTAACGAATCATGTGCAACTTTCATCACAGTTTCTCTAAGACATTTAGGTACAATCAACTGTCTACTTTTGTCTAAATTCTGGGCGGTATACTCTCTATATAACAATCTATTCCTAATCTCAAACCTAACTGAACCTTTACCTCTACACTGCTTAATCGTACCTTCCTCAGCCTTCTTTCTACACAAATCTAAAGTGCTATCTTTCTGTTGCTTTTCTAAGAATTCCTCTCTAGATACATCATAAATCTGAGACGGAACTTTAAGCTTTACTTGCTTCTTAACTTTGGCTTGCGCCCTAGTTTCTACTGCTGACGCTAAGCTACTAAACTGAGGTTCTACAGCTCCCTCTACATTACCAATTATAACATCATTGGTAGGATTATCTACAACCAACGCCTCTACTGTACCCTTGAAGTACGGACAATCAATATCTATTCTAGCTACATCTAGCATATGTTCACTCCCATCTATGTACTTGCATCTACGGGTTTTCTCTAAAAACTGGCTTGCTTCTACTAAGTCCCGTTTCACTATCACACATGTACAACCTGTATCCCGCATAGCGATTACATCCCTACCATTAGAAGTACCGGGTTTTGTAGGACATGTACTTACATTAAGCATACCTAACTCATCAACATCACTGAGTTCTATAATACTATTTCCACTCTCTGACCTACTTGACTTACTCCTATCTCTATCTCTATTTCTTCCTCTACCTCTACTCCTAGATCGGTCACGGCCTCTACCTCTATTTCTATTTTCCTTACTATTTCTATTCTCCCCTTTACTACCTTCCTGTTCCTGCTCTACCTCTACCTCTGCTGCTGCATTAGCACTATTACCGTACTTTCCACTCCTACAGTAATATGAGCTATGCCCTATACGACCACAATTAGTACACTTCAGTACACCAAAGGGTTGATAACCTCTACCTCTATTTGCAACATTGCTACTACCTCTATTACTAGTGCCTACATTACGACTACTAGGATACTGTCTCTGAGGTATTTCATATGGTTTATGGCTTCGGTCCTTATTGGTTCGATTCACGACATACTTGGGACCTCCACGAGTCTTTGCAAACAAATCTGCATCTTCTGCTACATCCCTAGCTTTAACTAACCTCTTACTACTCAAATTCTGGTATAGTTCTCTATTACATACATCTAAAAATTGGTCCCTAAGTATAAAATCTAACAATCCTTCGTACGTTTTCTCTACCTTACTCAATCTAAGCCAACCATCTAAATATCTACTTATTCTGGCTAAAAACATCACATAGGTCTCATTATCACGAGGCCTTTCAGTTCTAAACTTTTTCTTATAGCCATCGTCAGTGAGTTCGAACTGACGTAGCAAAGCGGCTTTCAGTTTATCATAATCCTTTCTATCTTCCAACGGAAGCCTATCAAAAACCTCTCTTGCCGTACCCTTTAGAAGGAACGGTAAGTTAAGTGACCATATCTCTTTATCCCAATCCTGCGCAACAGCGTACGTTTCGTACACATTTAAGTACGCATCCATGGAATCAATTTTCTCATCAAAGGGAGACATCTTAACCTTTACCTTTTTCTTACTCATCTTTTCTAAGTCTGTCTTAAACTTACGCTCTGTTTCTAATTTCCTACTTTCTGCTTCCTCCTTCTCTGTTTCTAACTTCCTAGCTAACATTAACTTCTCCTTTTTCATTTCTAACTTATCCTGTTCTAACTTACGTCCGTATTCTAGCTTATCTAATTCTAACTTACGTTCATACTCTATCTTTTCCTTCTGCAACCTAGCTTCTAATTCTAATCTTTCCTTAACTGCTTCTAATCTATCTTTTTCTGCTTCTACTCTTAATCTTTCTGCTTCTAATCTATCTTTTTCTCTTTCTCTCTCTGCTTCTACTCTTATCTTTTCTGCTTCTAACCTATCTTTCTCTGCCTTTAATCTACTATGTCTTTCCTCACGTTCCCTAGCCTGCTCTTCCTTAACAAAGTTACGTAACTCCTCTCCTTCATAACCTAACTCCTGTCCTACCTTCGTTAACTCTACTACACTAGTCATGTTTAAATGATTACACTATGTTAACACTATACAACACTACGCACTACAGCTACTATAACAACCTGAGACACTAAATAAACAATCGTGAGGGAATACTAGACTACACTAGTTTACACTAAGGCTCTAGAGTTACAACTGAAGCCAAACAAAATACTATACTCTACGTATATACTACACAAAACGTCCTCACTAAAATAATAATACACTAAGTTGCGCAACAGTACTATGTGTCAATCAAGGTTGCATAGGCAACAATCAACAATGTACAGTGACAGTAGGCTGTAATAATACCCTAGCCTTATCAAATATCAATCAACTGTAACTAGTGTTAACTTAACACTTTAGTGTAACAAATAAAACCAAAAATAAACCAAAGTGCTTTATCCTAAGATAAAGTATAGGTATAAGTGTAGCACTAAAACATAAGAGTAGGTAAAAATATATGCAAGTAAACACGCTTGCTAACACACACAAATTAAAAATAAAACTGTATCTAGTATGTATACAGTGCACTAATACATATTAGGATCACTGGGAGAAGTAGGGCGACGCACAATTATGAGTGAGTAGGATAACTCTCCTTGCCAAGGGCGGTCACTCTCAGCACAGATATATGGTGGCTTAATCATAGAGTGACACAAAATAAACCCAAACGAAAAATAAAAGGAACGAACTCACCCCAGAATCCAAGTGTCGTATGCAACTGTCTATCAGTCTGTGACCACTAAAGCTGGTTAGCTGAAGCTATGGACGTGTCTTGTCTTGGTTGATGTAAGACGTCACTCTGAAAAATGAATAAAACTATTATATGTGTACCAATAGAACAAAACAAGAGGAATCTATACAAATTATTGCTGCAGTTAAATGGGTGTTAATGTTCGAATAGCTACTGTGTCTGGTCGACCAATCCCACTTCTGACACCATTGTGACAGGAAAGGCCGTACCGGCGACAGTAACCATCAAAACAAATCAACACCCTTTACAATATTAACAAATTTATTTACATAAGATGATTATTAACAATGAATAGATGATATGAAAAAAAAATACTGATTATAAGGAAGAAAGAAAAAATCAGAGTTCAGTATCACCAGATACAAAGTTCCGACACTTCCATTTGAATGTGACGTGGCACAGTTCTTTCATTTAATTGCGAACTTTAAGTAGCACAGAAAAAATATATAACAACATATCTTCTTATCAAGTCCCTTTAAACCGTGAATACGTTGATTCCGTTTTGACTCCCTATGGTGGTAGGTGATTGCATCCCTGAGCTGACTTCAGAGGATAACAAAAATCAGCGTCTTTGCGGTTTACGGCACAACCATGGGACGAAAGCTCTGCGCTGGGAAGATCACATCCAGGCGAGTGAAGACAAGTGAACCTCGGGCATTGTACTTCCGGGTTATGACATCACGAGGAAAAATCGTCTGGCGGAAGAAGCTAAAATATATAACATATGGTAAGCACCATAGCAAAACAAATAAGTCAGGGCATAAAATTGCTCCTTTGGGTACACCATACCTCCGTAGGCTCCCATAAATAATACGTGCTACTTATACAACATATAAGTGCTACTAAGTTCAGACGTCACGTGATTAAAATACGTCACTAATTACTTCCATTATTACAAAAATTAATTACTTAAAAGACTAAAGTTAAAGTATGAAAAAGATATGAAAAGTTTATGATGAAACATTATAGATACGGAAATGATAAACTGCAGCTATTATTTACAACTACAAATTAACAAAATTCAATGTAAATCAAATGTTATATCATAGTTGGCATCCATATAATATCTAATGCCATACACTAAAACGGACATTGTATGTATATGCAATAGACTGGCACACAATTTCATATTACAATAATATATTACATACATGGTACTAGACTTGCCACATAGATTTATACATAAAAATACAATGCAGTAATGGCGTTCCATAACAACGAAATGTTTGACATATGTTTTTGAAACAGTGCTTTACAATTATCATGTTACAAATTTCAGTACAAGTCTTACATTTTATATAAACGAAACATTTTAGATTCCTCTTTCGAAATAATTTACAAAAGTCCGAAAAATTTAATAAATTATCCTGACATACCGAAACTAGCCAAAATCACATGCCGAAAAGTAAATGTTACAGAATTCTGTAGAATGCACAAAAATTTACCAAATAAGGATCGTAATGCAAAAATCATACAAAAGTCTAACAAATAAATTTCTTACCTCGATCGAGCATAAATTTCTAACAAGAAAAATTAATCAGACATAGATTCGTCTATAATGTCGGAAGGTGGTGTGCGCAAGGCATATCTAGTCCAGTCTATTTAAAGGGTAATGTCCCGCCAAATACTAAATTTCATGGGACTCACGGCTAAGCCGTGAACTCCGACTATTTGTATTTCCACGGGATTCACGATATAGCCGGGGAATCTAACTACATTGGCGCAGATTGAAATTGACAATTTGAGGCCCATTATAGTGTTTTTTGGGATAAAAACATAAATTACTGAAGTTTATAAAATATCAACTTTCTTATTACTGAACCGAATTTAATGAAATTTACATGGAAATTTAAGTTATGAAATACAGAAAAACATGAGAGGTATTTTATACGTAAAATCTGACATTTACCTCAATAACCCAAAAAATTACAAAAAGATGATGCAATACCTGCATTTACACTACAGATAAAATAAGGCCCGTATGTCAATTTGTGACAGAGGGGTGCGGTCATGACTGTTTGTTACAATAAGGCTGTTATTATTATTATTATCATTATTGTTAATATTATTTTTATTATTATTATTATTATATACAACGCCATTGAATATATCATTGTATAAAAAAAAGGCGTTTTATCAAATTATTCAGTTTCAGTTTTTTACTACACTCAACGTTTTGTGTCTTTTTGAATATTTAGATGCTTTGTACACATCGCAGCTGATACATATTAATACCAGAGATTATCATCATCAAGTATATTCAAACCCATATAGTTATAACAGGTTGATTTCACTAATGATATAAACTTTAGAAATTTTATAACACCTGACACGAAATTGAACATTTTCTATGAGTTTAGAAGATATATGTAAGATAAGTACCATTAAAGTAGCAATACCAGTGTGACCATTACTTCTTTGGGCATTACAAACATTGGTAACAAAATTTTTAAAAGACGTATGAAATGTCTTCGAAAACTTACATGATGCTCCATCGTGTTTGTTTTGAGAGGCCATGTTGGACAGACCCAAACACACGGCTGCCGTTGTAGTTACCATACAGCGGTTTTAGATGATTTTACATTTATGACATCAGAAGTTCGACTGGGCCACTAACGCGTTGCTTTCGTTTATAAATAACCTTTAATTTTGTACTGTGCGATGTCTGTCTGTTTTAATTATTGCAGTTGCTAGCTGACATTTTACTTGTTATACTAAATTGCACGTTTAGAGAACAAAGTTGCAGAGCAAATCTACATATTTATTGAACAACCCTTGTACAAACATCGAGTATCTACCAAGTCGTGTCCACTTGATTTGTTCACCAAAATACGACCTTTTCTGCAGACTTATTATTCCTTCTCTTGAGAAGGAATATCTTAATTCAATAAGTCACATTGACTGAGCTACTTATGTCGAAAGCTGTTGTAATTACAAGCTGGCCAATTAAACTCCGTGACCTTAGAAATAACCTCTGACGTTAAACTATTGTTTCTCAGTTGAGGCGATTTTATGGGTTACACAATACTAAACCCGAGGATGATTAATTGATTCTTTTATTTCCTCCTGAACATAACATATGTACATTCACCAGATAGACATATATCAGCAAATTTAAATGTAAACAACCAAATATGATCGTTACCTTCAAATGCATGGTTAATATGTTAAAACAAACCCCATTGTGACCCTCTAATTATGTGCAATGTATCACATTTTCAGATTACAGGTATCACTACGTCACATTCAATGCGCTCATCCCTATTATTAGTAACAAACACTCGTGGCAGAGAGATTTTCGGACAGTAGAATTCTATAGCACATAGAGTTAATTAGTGTAAGGATTGCATTTGCACATTCTTATCTCACAGTAAATGATGTACCTGGCCAGTGTTGCAAAATTTGTTTATATTTAAGGCACTTAAATGCATATTAACTGAGATGTTTGAATATTTGGTGCATTTTGTTCATATCTTTTAATATAATCATGAATGGAATATACATGTAATAATTGATCATATATACATATTTATGAGACTTATTCTTAGTAAAAAAAAATGCTTAGAAAATGTCTTAACAATTGGCGAAATCGGCAGTTAAAATAAGAACATCTGCATGGTTTTATATATATACGATAGTTTAAATTAAAAAATTAATGGGTTGTAATTTTATAGCCCATTTTAAGCTACTTATATAATTAATGTACCTAGTAAAGATGCTGGACAAACTTTTAAACTATTATTTTCCGCGATGTTATTAGATGATATATGTTAATTGTATTTTGTAACAATCTCTGCTTTTGTTTAAGACGGAAAATTAAATTTGAATTTAGTAACTTTTACACATAATAATTATTTAATATATAATCTTGAATGATTGTAAAAAAATGCAGAAAAATATATTGTTTTTAATTTTTGTTACATAATAAATTTGTAACATTTGTTTTGACATATTTTACTTTTTTCTGTATTGTTTGTTGTAGCATTATTTGTTTTAGTCCTATTTAGGCTATGTATCATGCGTCTCTGTAGTAATGTAAACTGTCAACAACTTCCCCACAAAATTTGGATCCAGAACAAATTATTTCTGATTTACTCTCACTAGTCAAAGTGTACCCGAGATCAAACTCGCAACATCTGGATTGGTCACACTGAGTTGGCTAAAATACTGAATATGTTTTAGCTTAAACAAAAAAAAAATTTCTTACAAAGTTAAGACAGTTGTTCATGATGTCCCCACTCTGGTTCTCAAAAAAAGGGAAAATTGTTTTATACTGACAGATCACATTATGTAACTTTCATATTAATATGTATTTTTTATTGTTATAGATTTCAATCTAAGGCTTCAATAACAGATGGTTTATTATGTCTCCCCCAGGAGACATATTGTTTTTGCCCTGTCCGTCCGTCCGTCTGTCCGTCCTTCCGTCCGTCCGTCCGTACGTCACACTTCATTTCCGAGCAATAACTGGAGAACCATTTGACCTAGAACCTTCAAACTTCATAGAATTGTAGAGCTGCTGGAGTAGACGACCCCTATTGTTTTTGGGGTCACTCCATCAAAGGTCAAGGTCACAGGGGCCTGAACATTGAAAACCATTTCCGATCAATAACTAGAGAACCACTTGACCCAGAATGTTGAAGCTTCATAGGATGATTGGTCATGAAGAGTAGATGACCCCTATTGAGTTTGGGGTCACTCCGTCAAAGGTCAAGGTCACAGGGGCCTGAACATTGAAAACCATTTCCGATCAATAACTAGAGAACCACTTGACCCAGAATATTGAAACTTCAAAAGATGATTGGTCATGAAGAGTAGATGATCCCTTTTGATTTTGGGGTCACTCCGTCAAAGGTCAAGGTCACAGGGGCCTGAACATTGAAAACCATTTCCAATCAATAACTAGAGAACCACCTGACCCAGAATGTTGAAACTTGATAGGATGATTGGTCATAAAGAGTAGACGACCTCTATTGTTTTTGGGGTCACTCCGTCAAAGGTCAAGGTCACAGGGGCCTGAACATTGAAAACCATTTCTGATCAATAACTAGAGAACCACTTGACCCAGAATGTTGAAACTTCATAGGATGATTGTACATGCAAAGTAGATGACCCCTATTGATTTTGGGGTCACTCCACTAAAGGTCAAGGTCACAGGGGCCTGAACATTGAAAACCATTTCAGGTCAGTAACTTGAGAACCACTTGACCCAGAATGTTGAAACTTAATAGGATGATTGGTCAAAAAGAGTAGATGACCCCTAACGATTTTGGGGTCACTCTGTGAAAGGTCAAGGTCACAGGGGCCCGAACATTGAAAACCATTTCCGGTCAGTAACTTGAGAACCACTTGACCCAGAATGATGAAACTTGGTAGGATGATTGGTCATGCAGAGTAGATGAACCCTAACGATTTTAGGGTCACTAGTGTTGAAATTTAGCGGGATGACTGGACATGCCAAGTAGATGATCCCTATTGCAGCCAACCGACAGTGTCTCTTTGACTTTCGCTCCTGACCCCTATTGACTTCGTGCCTATAGGACTTTGCATTGGGGGAGACATGCGCTTTTTTACAAAAGCATTTTCTAGTTTTCCTATCGGTGTCATCTGTTGTTTACATTCACCAATGATAATACAGAACAATATGTGATTTGATTTTATGATAATCATAGTTAAAACCAATTTTAATGTTATTTTTTATTCATCAAGTTTTCCTGAATTATTATTTGTTATAACTAATGCCATAGTTCTCAGTATAGTCAATCTAATTAAATTTCAACACAAATAAGATATACTAATAATCTAATTTCGTGTGAAAACAGTTTACTGCATGTTAGAATAACATCAGGTAATTAAAGTATATGTTTCTGTAATTCAGTCAACAGAGTTCTAGGACATGTCTGAATCCATTTAAGTTCTTAAACAGAAAACATAATGTGTAAAACAATATTCAACAATCACATAACATTCATTGAGTCTATATAAATAACACACATCACTCTGAATGTTTGTCCGAATTCTAAAACAATAAACCTGGGTTTTATCAGGTCATTCTAAAAATAGACACAGGGGCTGATTAAATAATGTGCTAATTAATTTGTTGTTGGATTTAACAATTTATGTTAAATAACTAGCGTAAATACTTACCTGATATTTTTGGCAGTATAAACCAGACATTGCAACCAAAAGTTTACAAGATGGTCATTTTATATTTATATATATGTGCCCTAGAAGGAACTTTTGGTATGCTTTAACTTGTATAGTATTAATAAGTTCAGTATCTTTATCTACGCGGTAACTCTGAACCTTCGTGCTATAATTCATTATAATTTATCGAAATATGTCAATGTCTTCATTCTTGTAACGACAATCTCTACTTGATTATAAACGACAAAACGATTATGTAATGAAGAAATGCGTTCTGTGCCAGCCCTTTATGTGTACGATATCAATTATATTTAGTGAAAAATACAATCCAAGATACTGAAATGATGTAAAAATTTCGTGTTTAACATTATTCAAGTAAGACTCACACATTGTCCCTCTGTAACCAGATTCAAATATTAGGGCTTCAGTCCTATTTGCATTTATCTTCAAGACTTAACAGTAGATATAAGCTATTAAGTAACAAGAACAAAAGTTCAACAGGTAAGAAAACACATTCAAAGATTAAGGCCACCTGTACAATATTCGCATAAAAAAAGTGGGTAGGTATGAGGGGTGTTGCAAAAGTATTGTCACTTACATCGGTTCTCATATACTGCAAATGTTCTGATCATTTTAACTTGCTCTGCCCTTCAAAATTCTCTCCGTCAGCCTGAATACACCTTTTGAGCCGGTCAATCCACTTTTGGAAGCATTGTTCATACTCTTCTATGAAAACACCTATCAGATAAACATCAAAGGGCATTTCTCGATTTGTATCTCTTTCCAGACAGATGATATTTAAGTATGAGAAACAGAAAATAGTCGCAGGGGGCCAGGTCCGGCGAATACGGGGGTTGTGGAAGGATGGTAACCTTCTCTGACTCCAAAACCTCGGTCACAATGCGTGCATTGTTAGCGGGTGCATTATCATGCAAAAGTCGGAGGTACTTAAGTTTTGGTTTTGGGCGGCGACTTTTGTAGTAGTTCTTCAATTTTCTTAGAACAACGTTTTTTTTATAGAATTTTCCTGTGATCGCACTGCCTTTTGGCATCGGAATTTGAATGACTGGATCCTTATGAATGAAAGAAAATACAACCAAAAGCTTCTTCACCGTTCGTTTTGCAATATTTGGGCGTCTCGCATTTTTGGTGGAACATTTTCGCTTTGGTTCAAAATAATAAACCAAGGTCTTATCACCAGTAACTATATTGTCAAAAACCTTTTTGCTGTATATTGGGTACATGTTCAGAAGTTCTTTTACCATTTTTACACGGGTCCTCCACGCTTTGTTCATCTGTTAACAAATTGGGTATCCATTCCATTTATTTTTCTAAGTTTTAGGTGTTTCTTCAAAATTCCATGAACTCGTGCTAATGAAGTTTGTCATTCAGGCCAATTGCCTTACGGTGAATCGGGCATCCTTTTTTAACAAATTGCGGATTTTTTCGATGTTACCTTTCGGTGTAATTGTTGCAGGACGACCTGGGCGAGCAGCATCTTTGAGTTGATGCTGTCCGGTCCTAAATTTAGCTACCCAGATAAAAATAGTCCTGTGAGACATTTGACCCTCCCAATAAATGTTGCACATCTCACGGTGAATATCTATAGGCATCATGCCGAGTAGCGACTTACATTTTATGTAGGCCCTTATTTCAGGCACATTTTCTGCTCTTTTCCTAGTCATTTTGTGTATATAAAGTGTAATGAATACGCTCAATGTACACTGTATAGTGGACGCAACTTGACCCCGATGGTTGACCTTTGTATTATAATACATAATGAGGCACAACCTATTATTGAAAATGAATTTACGTAAAACGCTTCCTCTCTTTGCATTCATAAATTAAAAATTTTGTTTGAAAAAAAAAAAAACACGAGCTGCACGAGAAAATGGAAATATAAATTTGTGTAAATATAAATTAGTGTATTGGAAAGTTTTAACTGATCAAATGTAAGTATATTGTCCGTAAGTATTGAGCTGGCACTCATTAATCTTCGCCAATATTTTCGGGCGTTTTCGTGTTTTTTTACGTGATATCTGTGTCCTGCAAATATCTAGATTGATCAAAATAATCAATTTAGAGAACCAACGGCACAGTGGTGTAGGGGTAAGCTCTCCGACTTGGAAACACGTTACCATGAGTTCGAATTCTTTTCTAACCATTTGTAAACATATTATTCCTTGTGTTTGTATTTGTACCTATGATTATATATTTTTTATGAAACATTGCATTTTGTGTCGCTAACAACAGTTCTTTGAATTGTCCGTTGAATGAACGAATGAATACTTGTCCGGTCTTTTGTAGAACGGTTTTATGTACGTAGAAGAATGGTAATCATAGTAGAGTATTTCGTTGATAAATAATGATAAGTGTGACAAGTTTCCGTCTTTTACAGATAAAATGAAAAACAAAACAACAATTTGGTCAGACAGAGGACTCGAACACTCAACTCAAAGATTAGTGGCAAAATGCTTTGTACTCACAGCTATATCTGCACATTATAATTGGCCTTTCGTTGTTTAGTTTCGGACACCGAAAATTAATTTACGCAAACATACGGAATATTTATGAGTGCCATATCAATACTTACGGACAATACATACTTTGATACTGCACTGTATACAAACTAATTCCATATAAATATACACGGCTGTCCTAAGCACCCGTTATTTCTACTATGAAATAATCGATATGAATAATCGGTCTAAGGTCAACCATCGCGGTCAAGTTGCGACTACTATACCAAGGTCAGTAAACGTGTGAGCGAGGTATTTACCTATGTTACAATTCAGTGATCATTCTATCGGCACGAGGCACGATTTCTTCGAAGGAAAAGACAAATGACATTATTTTTGGAACACCCCTTGTATATACACGTACACAACGGCTATCACATGCACACATTACCATAAGCGACTGCCATGAAAATAGTATAAATGCAGCAAAAAAGACGTAAACATATATGCAGGGTTTCAGAAATTCCATGTTCGGAGCACGGGGCCTACCCGAAATTTCTATCGAGCTACCCTTTTCAAAGCGTACACGCAGGGTGCCTTGACACTCGATGTCAGGTAATCCGGAAATCTTGAAAAGGTAGTTGCCAATGATCGCATTGTTTAATGAGGGATACACATGGGAGGCATACTTTACCAATAACATGACTGGCAAACAATTACCTGTTGTTTTACCCACGTGTCGCCCGTGATGACATAAATTACGGAGGAGCACCTTGGGTTTTCCTCCACCACCAAAAACTTAAAATTAGCCAAACGACCTATTTATGTGCCGCTCAGACGTTATAAACAGCAAAGATATGTAATCAAATCCGGGAGAAGATTGAAATAACCCAAATTTTAGACTGATCCGATTGCATTAAAATTGTTGAACCTTAGAGTTTAAAATGCAAACCACCTGTCAAATGATACATTGTTATATATATCTTGCGAATATTGAGGAAAAATACGATCACAAACATTTGATTATGAAGCAATTTAGTGCTCACATCCATTTTATACTTTTAAATTTGAATTCTTGCATAAAATGCAAAGCATCGAACTTTATTTGAATAAAGTCGGCAAATTCGTATCACAAACTATACAGTTATTTTTTTTTGATAGACAAGAAGGAGACATTTACTCGGTTGTATGTCCATTTGAGCCGCGCCATGAGAAAACCAACATAGTGCGTTTGCAACGAGCATGAATTCAGACCAGCCTGCACATCCGCGAAGTCTGGTCAGGATCCATGCTGTTCGCTAACGGTTTCTCTGATTGCAATAGGCTTTGAAAGAGAACAGCCTGGATCCTGACTGGTCTGGATCTATGCTGGTCGCAAACGCACTATGTTGGTTTTCTCATGGTGCGGCTCATTTATTGAAAATACTCATTAAAAGGTGTTGATAATCGATCTGAATTATTTATCCATTTCGTTTGATATTATAAGCAAAAATGTATATGATGCTTTAGGAATTTGTTAATAAAAGTTGACTGCCAAATTTGTTTATAATAATGGTCATTTTTCAATAATGTAAGAAAGAAATACCACTTTAACTAGTTGTAGCTTCTAAACACCAACAAAAAGCCTGGAAAATGTGTAATGAATATTGCTATTTTATAGAACCAAATCTATAAGAACTTATGAGTCTTGCTAAAAGAAAGAAATCTTATTTTGATTAACGCCAATTCCATTTAGCTCTAGTATATTCAAACGGTTTTTTCGTAGCACTGTGCGTGCGGTACAAATGGGAAATTTTGAGACCAATATTTGCTTGTTGATTTGGCGGATTTGCTAAAGAGGTTGTAGTCGACAACAAACTTTCATTTATATCAGCGAACGTTTGCACTGCAATCACGGAATTTTCCATTTCTCAGTCTCGCATGGTACATACTGTTCCGATAATACAAGGTGTGTGTCATTAAATATTAAATAACTTTGTTTTTCGACGCAGTTTTTGGTATGGTTTTAGTATGAATATCAGATATTATGTTAGAATATATGATTTTATTTCGCTCTGATTTTTTGTCTCACATTTTGTGCCCTTGATTATTCTTGGAAGATGAATTCTATAAAAATATCAGGGGTTTCAATTTTAAGAAACACATCCTTATTCATACATACTTTTTTCACTGACGACTTTTCCAAGTAGAACCATTTTTATCTGATTAAATATTGCCTTTCAGTATGATAAAGCCAAATCATATTCCGGTCACTCAGGACGCAGTGTAAGAAGAAATTTGAAAGTTACCACAGACCATTTATACCAAATCGTGTAACATTTATCAATACTACTTGTAAAATGGCATGTTATAATAACAAGTAAAATGTAAGCAGTTCCTTCGAAAGTGCATCATTATTTACCTGTTTTGTACAGAATGCGAAGTCGGAAAATTTGGAATGAACTGCAACAGATCATGCGGCCATTGCATAAGTAATACCACGTGTAAGGGACTAAATGGAGTGTGCCCAAGCGGATGTGTTGTTGGATTTTTATGGACAGACATCTTTTGTAATACGCGTATGTAGTTTTCGTTATTCTATATGCAATAAACGATTAGTTTACGTAAAGAAAACAACTAGATAAATACTTCTTTGAATGTTCGGCATATGCAAGTATTCCCATCCAACATTCAAAGAAGTATCTATCTAGTTGTTTGCAGTTTAAGTTTATTTGCCATTGGCCATTTACAAATGTAAAAAACACATGGCGAGTTTATAATAATATACAACAAAGTAAACATATATATGCAGATACAAGAAAGAAAACTAAACGGAATAATATTGTTCGGTCAGTTGACAAGTAGATTTTCAAGAGTTCGTAAACATAATGCTTCTTTAATAACTTTTGCAAGATTATACATAAATGTTTGCTATAAGATGTCATAAATGCATTATATTTTTTTCACAGTAGGCCATGAGCATCGCCCCAAGTATTTGGATATTATGCAACTGTAACATAAAAAAAAATGAAATGATATTCCGACTCAGCGGTATTTTGAAAGCACAATTTGCTGAATCTGTTATCTACATTAACATATCTTCCTAATTCTATCACCAAACGATGTGAACATAATTGTAAGCTAGTCATTTGTTTCCTTATGTTGTCATTTTATTTGACATCTAAATACTTTTCAAAACAAAATTCAGTTTTAAATCTTCTATTTATTTTTATCTATTTAATTTTGAAATTGCATTAACATTAACACTCAACTCTTGGACAAGTTTATCCCCCATGCCTGTTTTAAACAAATTGAAATAATTTGCGCTAGTATCAATTGCAAAGAACAATCTGATATTCGAATATCCGAGGTGGTCTCTAATAAAATTTATTCTGCTAGTCTAATAAGCAGTATTAACTATATAACATAAATTTTATACATACGGTAAATAGGTAATTCGTTATTTTTATTACTTTTAACTCTTTCTTTACAAAGTACTGACAAAGGCACGTGTCCGAGTTCGCCATAAAAATACATAAGTAGGGATTTGCCTCTAAATACCCAGTATGCATTTTTACAAAACCGTATTGGTGAATTGAATTCCAAAATATACAAAATTTTCAACAATATCATTTTTTTATATTCTATATGAAAGTCAGAATATACCGTTTGCTTCTTTCTTTCAAACACACCTCTTTGCGTTTTACTAACATTGATTTAAAGGCCTATTTTACAGAATAATGATGTGTAGCATTTATCTTAGACTGCATAAGATTTTAGTCATTAGTGAGCAATACTATGGCATCAGCAAATAAGATCAGGTACAATGACAAAAGTACAAAAAGTCTTTTTTAGTTCATGCATTAAAATTCATATTTTCAGCAATATCATTTATAAAGAGTATAAAGAGCAAGGGTGAAAAGAGCGCACTCTGTTTCAAACCGATAGTTGCATTGAAGAAATCAGACATATTCATATCACTTGACATTTTTTACACAAGCTTGAACATAGCAACATATACATTTAAGTATGTTAGTCAATTTGTAGCTTATGCCTGATTGTACCAATGTAATTCATAAAGCATCTTTATTAACTATATCAAAGGCCCTCTGATAATCAATAAAAATGGACCATAGTTTTATATTTTTCGATAAAACCATGTTATAAGAAAATAGCATCTGCTATAGAACGTTCATCACGTAAAACCATATAGAAAATCATTAAATACATTTTCTTATTCGCACCAGTTATTGATGCAATTTCTTAATACTAATGTATCGACTTAACCTAAACCCTCTTTACACAAGGGTAACAATCTGTTTATAGAGTAAAATTGTTTAGTGAACACCGTTTGTCAATCCTAAACCAACCTGTCTATGTTTTATCAGTGCAATGGAGAAGTAAGCTATCTATGTTAAATGCTATGCATGATAACATATATCATGCATCTTACAGTCCTCAAATTGATTTCTTTAATGTTCTCATATTTCTAGATACTTTCCCATACATTGACACATATATAAGTGTAGCGGAGATTGTTCTCTTTCGAGTAGTAGCTTTTTAAACATATTTTTCATTGTGAAGTTATGTTGCATTTAACTTTTTCAAAACAATCTTCTATGTGTTCAAAACTTTCACCACAAATAAAATTTTTGCACTTTCTCCAGGGCATTAACTGATTTGATCTTTACATAGTTTTCTTTTCAGTCTGCTAACCGTGTGTTTTCATGCCTAGAGATAAAAAGTGCATGGCCTGCATGAGGTGCAAGGTCAATAGTCACCTAAGTCTACAATAAAGTCCTAGCAGTGTTGTCTCATTTTTTTCCAAACGTTTTAACAGGGATGATTGTTTTAGCTCAATTAACTTTTTTCAGAAAACCATATTTCAATTATTTTTCCTGACTTTGTTCTTTGATGCAGTTAACTACACATATATCTAAAATAGGTAGTGCCTTCTTGACGTTTGTATTTTTAGTTCCACTGCCTAATTCATGAACATATTATTCCAATAATATTAACTAATGTGATATCTCTATAATTCGAAGGTATATATTTATCACCCTGCTTAACTCATTAATACCTGCAGCCATATCGCCGCTTAGTTACTGGCATCGATTTTCCGATACATTCCTGAGCCACTTATCAATTTATCTGCTTTGTATGCCTGTGGAGTTTCACTGATAATCAATAATCGATAAGATCTAGGCATCCTTTGATCAATATTATCAATATTAGGGACAAACATCTGTTTATAACAGATGAATAAAACTGAAATTTTCGCATCTGATACTACAATTTACGATCTATTCAATAATTTAAAATTTACCATTATTTTATTTGCAAAATTGTTTCACATGCCTACTGAAGTAACACGAATATGGAAAACTGCAATATTCAAGAAAGATTTGACATAGAAAAAACAGCCATTATTTGATTATTTTATATTTATTCAAATATCATTTATTGCTATATTTAAAGCAAATGACATTATAAAAGAACAGAATTATGCTTTATTTAATAAAATTAAAACTACTGAATCAAAAAGAAATACTCTACAGTATAACAGAATGAGAAGATAAAACAGGCAATACCTAGAAATAACTTTCTTGTTTCGATATTTAGTGGTGAGTACATTGAAAATACATGCTTAAATAATAAATATTTTGATTGTTTCGATCGCTTACGGGTTTTATAAATCTTTTAAGTGTAAAATATTTTATTGAATTACTTTGACAGCAGTCTAAATGTTAGTACTCTTACAAACGCAAAATCACGTCACGCGGCACACAGTACTATCAGGCAGATAGCGCATTTATGCGATCCTCGGCATACACGCCTGTTATCTTTCGACGGATAAATACGACATGCGGTACTCGATAAGAGTTAAAATGAACGCATAAATGCGATCTGCGTCCTTAATTAGTTAAATATAATGGGACAATATCTTTCTTAGACCATGCCTAAGGAGATAAATCATTATTTGCAACAACACAAAAAAAAACAGCCACATTGTTATCATAGTCACAACTGTTGTATCTGTTTAGAGAAAATATTGTTTACACACATTAGCTCTTTCAAGATATTCCACATTTACAATTTCATCACATTCTGAATGAAATTAATTAATCATTAACTGACTCTGAGTATCATTCTATAAATTTTGAAAATGAGTTTTGAACTCATCATGATTTACATTAGAATCAAAACCATTAGCAAATCTAATTTTTTCATATATTTCAAAACCTTTCGAGAAGACGTTTCGCTAATATAAGCCATCTTTACTTTTTTTCTGTTAAAGAACATGTATTTAGCCAATCTTTTCACTTTAATGAATTGTGTTTCTACAATTTAGCATGGATAATTATCACAACTTACGATAGTGTTACGTAAAAACATGTTAACTAATGTGTAGTAAATAGGTGAAAAATAATGTAATCATTAACTGGTAAACAAGTAAACAAGTTTCTAGGTAATTTATTGAAAGGTAGAGCTCTTTTGTAAGTGTCCAAGATCAGAAATGATAAACTGAATCTAACAACCGCAAAACACTATGTTTTCTTTTTGTTAAAACATTTCCTATTTTCACCTATATAAGATCAATAAATTATTAAGGTGTCGGTCTCGAAAACAAAATGCTATAATTAGAAAGTAGTTTCACCTATTGGTAATTGTATTTCTAACACGGTCTGATTTATTTCAGTGTTACACAAAGAAAACTTAAACTGTGTTATAATGCAACCCATGTACTGTTTGTACTCATAGAAATCACGTAATTTCGTCAAACGTCATAGCGGCGCACTGTCAAAGAAGGCAACAAAACAGGCAATATAGAAAATAATCATTGAAAACGTATTAGAATCGAAACCATATATCGAATAAAATCTTTCGTTTTATTATACATTTGTTCTGCAAGGGCTGCGCCCTCGTGATATAATTCCTTCGCATCTGAACTCAAAACAATAATTTTTAACGACAAATCACTAAATGAGATATATTATTTCTTATATAAATGTAAAATTAATGTAATAGTGTGAGTTCTAGGCAATACTTACACATGTCATAAACGGACTCTATCAACCGATCCTGCTATCTTATTTCTTTATTGCATTCTGTGCTTTCAAAGGATCTTCTGATAGATTGTATTTAAATTTTACTGAAAAAGAACTTTTAATATTGACTCGAATCATACTGATTCAAGTTTTTGTTTAACACGTCGCATCAAGTTTGAAATGTTTTAGTATTATATTAAGTCCAGATACATGTCCCTCCGAAGCCCAAGTACTCATAGTGCTTTTATATTTTCTGTTTCTTTGGGATGATCATTGAATACATTCAATGTATGATTATTATAGTTTAGTTCCTTTTATTTCTATACAGCCTGTCCTTATAGTACATACGGACAAAATTGTAGCAGAACTTGTACAAATTGTGCAACTGGCACCACCTGTAACAATGTAGATGGAGCCTGTCTGATAGGATGCAAACCTGGATACAATTGGGCCGCCGACAAAAAATGTAACACAGGTATGTATTCAAGACTTGAGCTACCAAAGGTCTGAATTTAGTTATAGGTTGGTAATGCAAATGGTAACGACTGATGAGGATAGCTTAGCCATTGTTTTGTTGCTTTGCTTTCTCGAAATGCGAAATAGTGTCTTTTTTTCAAATATTGCATCGAATATCAAGGTGATTGTCCAGCGTGTACTTAAAAGACCTTTCAAGCGTCATTTCAGGTATGTGCATTTTCCAATACTGTCCATGAACAGACTCAATCAAACCGAGTCTGCAATTTTTACTTTTCGCCTTGTTCTCGATGCTTCCGAGGGATCTAATTTTCAGATTTTATTTACTTCACCACAGCGGATGTTAAGTGCTGTGTGGCGGCCGTAAAAAGTTGCCCCGACTTCATCTCAGTGTTATATTTTCTGTTCCTTTGGGATAATTGCTTTCAACTCATTTAGATTTGAAGATTGAATACTGCTTAAGCCGTTGCTAGGGGGCGTGGGCAGTGTTGCATCTTCCATTACTCCCATGAAAAGACTCAATCAAACCGAGTCTGCAATTTTCACTGTTTGCCTTGTTCGCGATGCTTCCGAGGGATCAAATTTCCAGATTTTATTTAACGGTATTTTCCTGATTCCTGAACAGATTTTAAAAGCATATGGCACAGAAAATAATACACTCTGAACGATATTCGATCATAGCAATATTTACATATGCACCTTTTAGTATGTTTTAAAAAGTTCAAAGATATGTTTAATGTTTACTAGTAGAGCCTTATGTAATCAGTCTAGAGAAAACTTGTGAATAAATATTGTGTATTTTCAATTAGTTATAAATTTGTAAACACAAAATAGGACGAAAAAAGCAAATTCCAATTATATAAGTACATTCCACTTCCTTTCGAAGTCTTCTGTATTTGCTACTAAAATTAGAATAAAATTCGTATTTATTTTTTCAAAAAGAGGCATAAAATGTAATAGCGTCGCACTGTCAAAGAAGGCAACAAAAACAGGCAATATAGATAATAATTATTGAAAACTTATTAAAATCGAAACAATATATCGAATACAATCTGTTCGTTTTATTATACCTTTGTTCTGCAAGGATTGCGCACTCGTGATATAATTCCTTCGCATCACAACAATGTTTTTTTTAGCATGGATACTTATCACAACTTACGATAGTGTTACGTAAAAATATGTTAACTAATGTGTAGTAAATAGGTGAATAATAATGTAATCATTAACTGGTAAACAAGTAAAAACAATTGTAGGTAATTCATTGAAAAGTAGAGCTCTTTTGTAAGTGTCCAAGATCAGAAATGATATTGAAACTAACAACCGCAAAATACTACTTTTTCTTTTTGTTAAAACATTTCCTATTTTCATCTATATAAGATCCAAAAAATTATTAAGGTGTCGGTCTCGAAAACAAAATGCTATAATTAGAAAGTAGTTTCACCTGCTGGTAATTGTATTTCTAACACGGTCTGATTCATTTCAGTGTAACAGTTACACAAATAAACCTTAATCTGTGTTATAATGCAACCCATGTACTGTTTGTACGTCATAGAAATCACGTAAATTCGTCAAACGTCATAGCGGCGCGCTGTCCAAGAAGGCAACAAAAGCAGGCAATATAAATAATAATCATTGAAAACGTATTAGAATCGAAACAATATATCGAATAAAATCTGTTGGTTTCATTATACATTTGTTCTGCAAGGGCTGCGCCCTCGTGATATAATTCCTTCGCATCAAAACAAAGACAAATCACTAAATGAGATATCATTTCTTATATAAATGTAAAATTAATGTAATACTGTGAGTTCTAGGCAATATTTACTTGTCATAAACAGACTCTATCAACCGATCCTGCTATTTTATTTCTTTATTGCATTCTGTGCTGTCAAAGGATCTTCTGATTGATTGTATTTACATTTTACTGAAAAAGAACATTTAATATTGACTCGAATCATCCTGATTCAAGCATTTGTTTAACACGTCGCATCCAGTTTGAAATGTTTTAGTATTATATTCAGTCCAGATACATGTCCCTCCGAAGCCCAAGTATTCATAGTGCTTTTATATTTTTCTGTTTCTTTGGGATGATCATTGAGTCCATCCAGTATATATTTATTATAGTTTAGTTCCTTTTATTTCTATACAGTCTGTTCTAATAGTACATACGGAAAAAATTGCAGCAAAACTTGTACAAATTGTGCAACTGGCACCACTTGTAACAATGTAGATGGAGCCTGTCAGATAGGATGCAAACCTGGATACAATTGGGCCGCCGACAAAAAATGTAACACAGGTATGTATTCAAGACTTGAGCTACCAAAGGTCTGAATTTAGTTATAGGTTGGTAATGCAAATGGTAACGACTGATGAGGATAGCTTAGCCATTGTTTTGTTGCTTTGCTTTCTCGAAATGCGAAATAGTGTATTTTTTCAAATATTGCATCGAATATCAAGGTGATTGTCCAACGTGTTCTTAAAAGACCTTTTAAGCCTCATTTCAGGTAGGTGTTTATCGGTAGATTCCTTATTCCTGAACAAATTTTAAAAGCATATGGCACAGAAAATAATACACTCTAAACGATATTCGGTCATAGCAATATTTATATATGCACCTTTTAGTTTGTTTTAAAACGTTCAAAGATATGTTTAATGTTTACTAGTAGAGCCTTATGTAATCAGTCTAGAGAAACCTTGTAAATAAATATTGTGTATTTTCATTTAGTTATAAATTTGTAAACACAAATAGACGAAAAAAAGTAAATTCCAATTATATATTAAGTACATTCCACTTCCTTTCGAAGTCTTCTGTTATTGCTACTAAAATTAGAATTAAATGCGTTTTTATTGTTTCAAAAAGAGGTATAAAAAGTAATAGCGGCGCACTTTCAAAGAAGGCAACAGAAACAGGCAATATAGATAATAATCATTCAAAACCTATTAGAATCGAAACAATATATCGAATAAAATCTGCTCGTTTTATTATACATTTGTTCTGCAAGGGCTGCGCCCTCGTGATATAATTCCTTCGCATCAAAACAATGATTTTATTTGAGGACAAATCACTAAATGAGATATATTATTTCTTATATTAATGTAAAAATAATGTGATACTGTGAGCTCTAGGCAATACTTACGTATAACACATGTCATAAACAGACTCTATCAACAGACCCTGCTATTTTATTTCTTTATTGCATTCTGTGCTGTCAAAGGGTCTTGTGATAGATTGTATTTACATTTTACTGAGAAAAGAACTTTTAATATTGACTCAAATCATACTGATTCAAGTTTTTGTTTAACACGTCGCATCAAGTTTGAAATGTTTTAGTATTATATTAAATCCAGATACATGTCTCTCCGAAGCCCAAGTACTCGTTGTGCTTTTATATTTTCTGTTTCTTTGGGATGATCCTTGAGTCCATTCAATATATGTTTATTATAGTTTAGTTCCTTTTATTTCTATACAGCCTGTTCTAATAGTACATACGGACAAAATTGTAGCAGAACTTGTACAAACTGTGCAACTGGCACCACCTGTAACAGTGTAGATGGAGCCTGTCTGATAGGATGCAAACCTGGATACAATTGGGCCGCCGACAAAAAATGTAACACAGGTATGTAGTCAAGACTTGAGCTACCAAAGGTCTGAATTTAGTTATAGGTTGGTAATGCAAATGGTAACGACTGATGAGGATAGCTTAGCCATTGTTTTGTTGCTTTGCTTTCTCGAAATGCGAAATAGTGTCTTTTTTCAAAGATTGCGTCAAATATCAAGGTGGTTGTCCAGCGTGTACTTAAAAGACCTTTTAAGCGTCATTTCAGGTAGGTGTTTAACGGTATCTTTCTTATTCCTGAACAGATTTTAAAAGCATATGGCACAGAAAATAATAGAAGCTCTACTAAAATTAGAATTAAATTCGTATTTATTTTTTCAAAAAGAGGTATAAAAAGTAACGATTGAAGAGAATTGGTTCAGAATGTTATGATTCTCATTTTAATTAATGAAATTCATATTCGAAAATCAAACATTTTGTCTGCGCTAAAAATCAAGCAGAGCTGACTTGTTCTGGGCACAGTTTCACGTTGTCTCTATTTTGGTCTTGGACTCGGAATATTTTGTGCAATAAAATGAAAACTGAATTACTATGCATTTGCACACGAAAGTTCATGTGCTATGGAAATCTATTTAATTGCTTCAATTTTCTCACCGATCCGATTGCCTTACCCATTTTTCAAAATCAGCGAATTACACGTTCTCCATCGCCCGTTTCAAGTAGCATAGGTTTTGTGGCAAAATATATGCGATAAAAATAATTTATTTGATTTTCCCTACACATTTACGACAAAACAACTACTCCGAAGACATACTTACTCCAGAAAATGTACATTTATAAAGCTGGTGTGCACTGTATCAGTACTATCGTTGAAGGTACAAACATTTATTTTTGTATATTTGAAAAGAAACCAGACACACACGAAAAATATTGCTTTGTTCGAAAATCGATCATATTGTATTAATTTCTGCGCTAAAGCACTTTAAAATTAATTCAAGAGTAACGAAAATAACGTATAAAAAGCTACATCAATCATGTGCACATCCCAGAAAAACGTCAAGTGGGATAACCACCTTGAACATAGGGTTGGTACATATCTACGAGTGTACGAGTCTTTTTAATGAAGTATAAGTATACATGAGCTCGAGGTGCTCGGTGTGTGCTATTATTATCACTCTCTTTCTTTCGTCCGAAATTCATTTTTCGTCGTTTGTCCGTCCACACATTTTCTTTCAGATATCATCTCCTCTGAAACAATTTGGTGGAAGTTGATAAAACTTGGCTTGTGTCTTCGTTTGATTGTTCTTTAAAATGTGTTCTAATACATACTTGTGCAGAGGTCCTGTACCAGATTTGTTCAAATCATGCCATGTCTCTTGGGTCAACACTGGTCAAGCCTTATGTTACACTTTTTGTTCTAATTAGAATTATATAGCAAAAGCTTCATAATGTATACTATTGTAAAACGTCAAGCATATTAACGTATATTATAATTTCTCGTACGATTTATCTTAATTTAATGAGCGCTGTTATTCGACCCGTTTGTCAGAAATTACTCATTAGAAAGTTACAGTCTTGTTTTGATGGTTCTTTGATACTAGATTTGATCCTAATCCGTAGTTCCATGGAGTCATTGTTACTAATTTCAAACCGAGAATGGGCGCTGTGTATTTCGTGTAAAATGTTTCATAAAAGGAGCGTATGTACTGAATTAAAGTAATCCATTACCAGCAGCGTCATGCCATGGATTACTACCTTTCTCTGATACTTGAGAATGAGTTATTACAGATGCATGACCTTTTTTTTTATCCTTTTTGTCTGAGGTATTAGCATAAGTATTATATATATATATATATATAAAGTGTGTGTGTTATTGGAGTAGGCAAATTAAGAAAAATACGTGTGTGTGTGCGTGCATGCTTGCGTGCGTGTGTGTGCGTGTGTGTGTGTCTTGTAGTGATTATGATTAAATGAACTGTTTCATGGTGATATCTATCATACGGTTTGAGAGGAATAGAATATCAACTTCACCTCCATCTTTAAAAAGTACTATTTGTTAAATAATTATGTTAATTTGTTTAAAAAGTTTCAATAACGTGATATTATTTTATCATAATATGTTAATTATTATGCAATGGCTATGTACAATCTACAAGTCTTTAATAAATCATGCTTTTTTCTGTGCTGTTCTGTTGTTATTCTGATTGTCTTGTAGGTAGAATAACCAGCCTTAAATAGCGACTGTTCATAGGCCGAAACGATAAATAACAAGTGAGGATTTTACGGTTTTTAGTACCTTTAATGTTGTTTTATATTCAACAAACCCTGTATATAGGTTGTCCATGCTGCACACATGATAAAAGTGATCATTGATTTCTATGACAGCATGCCCATCTGGTACGTATGGTTTGAAGTGCAACCAAGAATGTGGAAACTGTTCGACAGGGACAACCTGTAATGTTAATGGAAGCTGTCCAAGTGGATGCTCATACGGATTCAAATGGAACGACGTATTTTGTAAAACACGTGCGTATTATCGCCATTTCTTGTGTTGTCAAGATGTGTCCAAAATCAAATCGCTAGTACAGCAGGCTAGCCCATATGTTAATTGTTAGCAATATATCTCAATCGATGTAAGCTACATTCGGGGGCCAAGTCGCCTGTTTTAAATTTTAGAATTCAAAAGAATGCTGTTAGCACGTACTTCTGTTAGCTTACTGAAGGTCGATTGTTCTATTTATCAAACAGAAAAATACATGCGCATATGATCCACATGCAGAACGTGCAGCCTGTTAACTAGGGTAACATGCAGCCTATTATCTATGTTAATATTTCGGGTGGCCGGCATGTTTAGCTTAGGCTTTCTACTTATCATTTTCATTCATATAAAATCCTAATATATAAATTGTAAAATCGCTTGAAAGCATTAGACTGAAATACGTATAAGGAAGCAAAGAAAACCAATAAATGCGTTTCTCGTTTTATCATGCCATATCTTGTTGCTCGTCAAAGTTTTTATTTGTTCTCATTGCTCTTACAAAATATGTTTTGAAACCAAATATTTTATCCTCTAAGGGTACTTTGAACACAATAAGCCAATCGAACTTCCACAGTTTATAGGAAATAATATACTGTCCAGAAAGCAAAGTTCTTTGTGTTATAGTATGATTAGCTGCATTTCAGCCAGGATGCACGCCGGGGAACGTGATATCATTCCTTTAATTCACAAGTTGAGACGTCTGATTTCTTAAAAAAATGTGTACAATTCGTGTGATTCGATGTTTTCTAGGCATACTTTAAGTGTTAAACGCAAGACAATACATAAAGCTGTCTAATGCATTTTTGGCGCAATATTGTTAAACAGCTAGATGGTTAAAAAGGGTGATGCGCATTCCACAGTGCCCACAAAACCGATCCTGATATTGTGTTTTGCTTCTTCCATTCTGTGATTTCATGTACACTCCGGGAGAACTACGTTCCAACATAAGCCATGTCTCAACGATATCATGTGACATATCTCAACGACTTCTGGTTACGGTATCGCTCAATATGTCACGGCCTATATTATTTTCATATATATCAATTACTTTATTTATATTTACTTGAGTCTTGATATGACCATGTATTCACATTCTAAAAGTAATCGCATAAATTTATTGAAACATTTAAATTTTAAAAACAGGCGTCTGTTATTTAGAAAATAGAAACATTTTGGTATTTTCCAGAATAAAACAAATATCCTACACTTTTTCAGCAGCAATACTTACACACAGTCAATGATTGATTAAAGGCAATGCCAGTTTCAATATTAGAAATATATTTTTGCAACTGCTTTATCATAAACGAGGAATATTTACTTAATATTCTGTCCCTCACTCTAACCGATGATGTATTAACCCTGTACGCGACAAAGGCAAGCGTTACTGACACTCATCGAAGTCTCTCTGCTTAACACATTACTTATATTAAGGTAAAATATACCAGCAAGTCTGTGACTGAAAATCAGATTTTGTTCAAAGTGTGTACTAGTATTGTTATATCCTTTTCTTTTATTATTACTTGACGGTTCCTCCAAGAAAACTTTCTCCAAATGAAAGCAATATGTATGAGGTGGCGCGGAATTGACTTATACAATTGTAGGAGCACACCTTAATTATTATTAAGTCTGTAAAAAGATTCTTTTGAAGCACAGGACGCAATTAAGCAACCTGAAGTGAGCATGTAATCGTAGGTTATTAGATTTGTATCTAGGTATATGCACGCGTTCTGCAGTGGAAGTATAGAAATATTGCGCGACTTTAGGAAGAATGAATGCTTATTTCTCGATGCAAATATAAAAATCTTTTTATAATTACTACATGTGTATTATTTATTCATTTGTATCAATGATAAAATCTTTGTTCTTTAGCCAGAGTGGAACTGAAAACGTCCTAGTAAAAGAACTTAAAAACATGACGACATCCATAAAAATGACGTCACAATTGACGACACGCACCCGATATGAAACTGGAACGTCAAAATTTATAGGTTATTAACTTCGTATGTGGATATATGCACTTGTTCTGCAGCGGTAATATTTCGCGACTTTAGGAGTCTTTGTCCAACAAGTTGAAATTTGAGTAAGCGTGAGATTGTGTGGCCAACATGAAGTTTGACCACTTGGTCCTTTTTTATTACATACTAACTATCAAGTAGTTACTTTATGTCCTTCTCGTACAAAAAAAAAAAAACAAGAAAAATACGAGAAGAATTTCTTCGAAAATCTTATAAACAAATCAAACTGACGCGCATTAATATTATCCGCGAGTTGAAACGTCAACTTGTTGTCTCAACGAGCACGTGGACGCTATGGACGTCACGCGATTCTTTCCATTACAACGTTTAGAAAACATTACTCGTCCGATACGAAAGCGTTGTCCTCAATATGTATAGCTTAATAAATGGGAGAGTTGTGCCTTTGAGTAATAATGGCCCTGCCAAGATGATAATAGCCCGAGGGCTGTTATTTTCTTCTAGGGCCATTATCACTCAAAGGCACCGCTCCCCCATGTATTTACCTGTTTATTACATGTGTATCTATAATCTTGTAAGAACAGTTTAAAGTGCATTTTTCATTCGTACTAGCATTACTGGAGCTTTTCAGTTTCTATACTACTTGTATAAGAGGCTATATGTTGTATAAAATCAAATGCCTTGATAGTTGTACTTTTTTACATAAAGCATAACTTGGGGTTGATAAAAACATTTCACGAAGAATTACTATGAGGTTAATATACGACTGCGCTGTGCTTTCTTGCCATAATGGCACGTCTAGTGTTATAATTACCCGAGGGACTTAGCCCGAGCACTATCATGAAACTAGATATGCCATTATGGCTAGAAGGCACAACCAGCCGTTTATTGACCTTTTATCATAAACGTTAACTTCATATTTATCTTGGTATTTTCATTTTACATATTTTCCAAACACTTAAAAGAATTATTTGTATTGCTTTTTATCAACAATGCCATCAATCATGGACAATCGATCCGATTCAACGCCCTTTCAATCGCCATAATAATGTTGCTACATGACGTCAACATCAGAACGCGCAGACGCTCTGGTTACTCGGGGTCATTGTGATTATGGCGCCAGAGGCGCACTGCGCCATTATGGATACATAAACAGAAGCCGTAATGACCATTTTAAACGGTTTTCTTTGTGGCTATTTACAGTAACGTATATAATAAGAAAAAGTATTACACGATCACAGTCCATTGAAACTCGTTGAAATAATTTAGATAAGTAATAAGGAAAAGCATCTCTTGCACACCGGACTGGCGTTTCCGTCGATTTTACCCATGCCTGCAAAACCCATGTGGCACTCCCATGCGATGGCTCTCGTGCTGGTAATGACAACTTACGCTGCACTGATATTATATAGTAGGCTAATTGGTATTGTATATGTGAACTAAGACAATATAAGATACCTTGAGACCTCTTCGTCCTTTTTACATGTAGTATATTTGTCGGTCCAAAATGCGTTATTTTACGAAAAGAATTAACCGTTACGTTTTGAACAATAAAACTAAAGTGGAACTTTGTTATTGTGCTTCACTTAACCGTCATGACGTCATTTCGGCTTTCGAACGTTAATTTCCCGCTCTGTAGTACATACTCTGCCATAAGAATGAGTGCTGCAAATGAAGGATTTCTATTTGCTTTTAAATTTCTGTTATTATTTGTAAAATACGGAATGCAACAAAAATGATCTGTCAGAATGAAACGCTTATTTTTATACGATATGCAAGAAAAAAATCAGTTATGTGTTTACGAATTCGCGATTCTGATTATCTATACAGTATTGATTACAGGCGTACACATGTACGTACTACTTTATAAGTGTAAATGTATAAGCTATTTTGAGTCCATTTAGTAACATTAATGAAGCGTTCTACGTCTCTCAGAGACAATTAAAGATTTTAAGGTTGTGGTGATGGAAAGCCCGAGGTGCCCCTCTGAACATAATTTCATATACGGACGGGCATTTTGGTAGAACAAACGACCTACTGCAAGGTACTGGATGGATTACTTACATGAAAATCCCACATCCAAAGCCAAAGTTCAAGCACATAGATGAGAGGGCAAGTGATTCGAAGTCAGCGACCATTGTGAACATAGATTGGAGGGAAGAAATAAATAATAATTTAATGAGATTATTGAAAAGCGAGAAAGGGACGCAGTAAAATACAAATCTGTCTAAAATAATTGCTTATGTTTGGATGACTTTCAATTTAAGTAAAGGAAAAGGGCGATTGAGTAAAACGACAAAGTAGAAGAGATTCGAGTTACTGCACGACTTTTATGAATTAAGTTTGAAAAATAAAAATAAAAGGGTGATGCAATAAGCTGCATAAGTTTGACGTATCTTAGTAAATGCACAGGTTTCGAGAGTTTGAAAAAGAAATTGGTAGATGAAAACAACGCAAAATACTAGCAATGAAATTTTCAGGAAATGCGCCAGTTTAAAAAGGACGAGGAAGAAAGACATGCAGCAAAGTATAAAATAATATAATTGTTATGTTCTTTCAGGTATTAAAACCTTACAGGTTCTCTATCCACTTTTAACGTAAAATGTAAACATTTGCATAACATGTATACACTTTTTCAAATGGATAATGGTTCAGCTGAACACCACTTCTGTGTAGGAGCCACCGAATAGCTGAAGATACTTATTTCTATTGAAGAGCATTAACTTTACATTTTAATTTCATGCTGATATTGTATATGATTTTATGTATCCATTTCAAAGAATTTTACTCCAGCTTGTATAAGACTATAACGTGTACAATGATAACGACAAATACATTTGTCATACTAATTAAGTTGTTGTACATTGCTCAGACGTCATCCAGTCATTTATGAAATGTCAAAGAAATGTTCTGGACGTAAAGATAAAATGTACATAAGAATTTTCTAATTCTAAGTTCAAATGGTAATTATGATGCTGAGACTTTGCAACACTGTATGTGAGACGTTGTCATATATAGTCTATTATCGTTGCGGCCTTGCAACATTTATGTAGCTGACATAAGTTTATTTGTAACTAGTTCGTTGTATCTTCCAAAATGCTGCAAATAGCTAATATATCTTCCACAAATCAAACTCATCTTTTCAGTTATGAAAACGTACAATCAACGCTTTATTAAACATAATAAATGAATCATCAAGGTCATTCGGAGCGACACCGTAGCTTCATCGTTGAGGTATGTCACAATACATCGATGAGACTTGACTTACGTTGGAACGTAGTTCTCCTGGAGTGATGTAGATCTTATTAAAGACCCACTGAAAACAAACTATTAATATTGACTCGACTGATACTGATTCATGTTTTAGTATATTATATAGAAGTCTTAAATGTTTTGAAATTGGGTTGGATAAATGTCGCTCCAAAGCCTTAATCTATTCATGAAATTCTCCATATACCTCTTTTTCATATATAGTGTAATTCATTGTACTATAATTTTTTCTGGTCTTTTGGGATAATGGAGATAATTCAATGTCTGTGTAATATAGTTTAGTTCTTTTTTCTATATAGCATGTCCTGATGGTACTTATGGACACAATTGTAACACAACTTGCAAACACTGCGCGTCTGGCAGCACTTGTAACAGTGTGGACGGAGCCTGTCCTAGAGGATGCGATCTTGGATACGACTGGGCCACCGACAAAACATGTAGCACCGGTATGTAGACAAGACCATGAGTTTCAAAAGTTCGGAATTTAGTGACATGTTTATAATGCAAATGGTAACGACTGATGAATATGACTAAGCCTTGCTTTATTGGAATGCGAAATAGTTTCTTTAACTAAGATGGCGTCTGATATATATGTATATAAATTGGTGTCCATGTGACTTTTCTGGAACAAACATGCGATTGTACTATTTGTAAGTTTAGTTTTAAAGATATTTTCATTATTCCTGACTGTTTTTAAACGTATGGCACAGAAAATTAAATTCAGTCACAGCAAAATTTGATATAAAACTATGCACGTTTTAGTTTTCAGTCGAGACTGCCTTAACGACCCCCTGAATTTAGCGACTCCCTGTCATATGCGACCCTATTTTATGCTCCGGACGCAATTTACTATTAAAAGAGTCTGAATTAAGCAACCCCCTGCCTTACGCGACAAGCGACTGTGAAATCAGGCTCCCGAATCGATATTTAGACAGTTTTCAGCGACTTTGAGACGCCCCCTCGCAAGATTTTACACGAAAGAGTTACCGTTCTTTATCTCGCGTGAAGTTGTTTGAGACGAGAACTTATTTGTTAACAAAAATTGGCTGATGAAAAACATAAAAAAAGAACTGTTTTGACATTAGAACAGCGTGTTAAGTCACTTGAATTGCTCGATTAGGGAAAAGCAGCGTATAAAATCGCTGAAGAATTCGGAGTCGGTGCATAAATTAACCTTATTCCGGGTGAAACAAAAATATGGCGGTATTTAACAGGAAACGACGAAGTAAACACAGATTAAAGATGCAGTCAATAATCGAATAAATGTCAATGAACAATTAGTACACAAAAATATAAATATCATAAACATCAGTGTGTAAATAGTTCAAATGGAACATTTATATTATACTGCTCCCCTTTATTTTCTTGCCAGATCATGAGCTTAAATTTGTTTTATCAACATCATACGAATGATGCAAATTATTTGAAATTTATATTTTATCAATTTGCAATTAAAGAAATAGTATTTAATCATTTTCCACTCCTGCCTTAAAAGAGGCCAATAAATAAGTATCGGATATTCACGTACTTTAATTGGAAAAATATATGAAACCAGCGTCATCCTGTTAAGTGAGACTGTTTTAAGAGACTCTCTGTCATATGTGACCTTTTTCGCTGCTTCCCAAAGTCGGTCTCTTAAAACAGTCTCGACTGTATGCACGTTTTAGTTTTTTTAAACATTCAAAGATATTTTGTAACTTTATGGACAGAAGCGATATCAAGCACGTCAATTAAAACAACTGTTTTTTCTGGAGTTTACAAAATAGGATAAATAGCCAACAAAACGCAGCCTCCCAAAACCTTTACCCAACACCACTTAGACGGCTGCAGACGAAACACACTCACACAAAGCATATACAGCAGAACACTACGAACAAATGAAAGAACACAGTGTGGAACCGCCTTAGAATGGTCGGGGGCAAAACCACCACTAGAAAGCTTAAACCGGGTTTTGGTGCACCTATCCTCACTCTTACCCCCACCATGTTCCCAATCACATGACAGTGCAAAATACAGTTATCCCCGTCAGGTGAAACTCTAACACACGCAATGGCAACAGAAGGCATGTTCTTTAAAACCTAAAAATGCTCTTGTAAAAAGCAACCCGTAAGAACTAAAAACGCATGTACTCAATGCCTTTGCAAAAAACAGAGAAACAAAGGAAACATTATTAAGTGCCCGACAAAATAGGCCGGAAGACAGAAATTAAGATAGCTCTGTCCCGGTGGGATATAAGAACTACCTATCAGGGTCTTCCGCCCATTCTGTCAGAAACAGTCAAAGAGGAAACGTAGCGTCTATAAAATGCTTTATCGAAATTGGGGGCGAGTAATATAGCATTGTCCCTACAAAAACTTTTGAATTAGGACAGTTGGTTTGTCTGTTAACAGATAATGTGGTAAAGTAGTATATAAAGTAATACATCATATGTACTGACTTAAGGTGGAATGCGCCTAATTTGAAGTTATTTGGTTCCGTTTTGACATTTTGTTAAAATTCAGCATATTCCTCATATAATGTGTATTTTACTTTTTTGTTATTTCTGTAACATTTTTCTCTGCAAACCTTCAAACACACTACTGACGTCCATTTTTTATGAATCATGATTTCACGTCCGTCAGACGGTTTTCGTATATCGCTCTATTCATTCAACAAATATCGATTTGCTTGTTACTCAACATATTGTCATTTAAAATGTCTCTAAAATGGTGTAAAATTTGTGGAGATTATTTTAACGTACAAGTCCGTATTTACGTTAAAGTAACGTCAGAGCGACAAATATGACGTTGAGTTTTGAATAAAAGGTTTGCTTTAAACTTGTCTCATGTAAAACCCAAACGATAGAATTTGAGAAAAAATTAACATGATGATGAAAACTTTTCTTTCGACTAAAGGTAATAAATTATGGGGTCACCGAAAGCATTTTCGAGTAAAATTACTTTACCCTAACCCTACCCCAAAATCACAACATAGCTTAGTTTACGTGTTCTTCTGATAAATCTCTTTTTAAATCTTAGTATTTTACACCCTCGTTCATCAGAGACTCACTACAGAAGTGAAATGAATCACGGTACGTGAAAAAGAGGGTTACATTTAATTTTTCAAAAGAGGTCTTTATAATGGTAAAATCGGCGACCAGTGCAAAATGATTTCAATGCAGAATAGCGACAACTTTGCGTAAAATAACTGATCATGCTATTTTTGAAAATCCCCGGCTTTTATTATATTTGACTGGCATATCACAGTAGGTTGACACCCCCCCCCCCTCCTCCACACACACACACACACACACACACACACACACACACACACACCACTCTTGAAAATTATTTGATAATAAATATTGGTTTCCCAGCTGTTATCACTTTGAGCAATAGATTATATAGGAAATTTATTTTCAATGATTAATTTCATACATCAATTTCTGCTCTTCAATTTCAGGTAAAAATATTTATTCTAACTAAACATCTTCTTGAAAAAAATGAACAAAACAGAATAGAACAGAGCTTTGATTTTTCACCTAACTGTTTAAGTAATTGCAACTGCGTGGTATGAGAACAATACGAATCAACATCAATTACATTAGTTTCGAATGAAAGTTAAGTATCTTTGGAATATTGAAATATTCGACGACAGGAGAAAAACGACGTTATTAAGATTAATTTTCTTAGGAAATAGTGTAATCTGCAGGTTTGGTGATTAGTGAAAGCTGGTGTGTGTACGAAGAAAGGGGAAAATTAACAGACGAGCAATATCATGTCTATTTAAGAAATAAAATCCAAGCTTGAAAACAACAAAACAAACAAACAAACAAACAAAAAAAAAAACCATTTAAAATAGCTTGTTTTCCATGAGTTTGCACGACTTTAGTAGGACCTACATTTTTGTCACGGTTTTGTTCGTGGAAAACATGCAAAATAGTCACCTTTACAGCTATAGAAACTTTAGTTTACACGGGTAAATTTGATTTCATGATTGAATTGTATAATAAGTACAAAAAGATATATGAATGGCATATTTGATTTATATATATATCATTATTTATACAAAACTAAGTAACTTAGACACTATAAATAAGTAGACAGGATGACTCCAAACCAATTTTAAAAAAAATGATTTTGGATCGCAATGATACACATACACCAGTGCTGATAAGAAAAATTAGTAACTTGATTCATAATTAAATAGATTCTTTCTTTTCTTGATTTCTATGTAAAACATTACAGTCAAGGCCAGTTAATAAAACAAGTGCGTGCGTGTTTTACTAACATGTACGTTTTTTTAAGTTTGTTAAATTGCTCGTTTCTTTTGCCATTGCCTATGTTAAATAACTTATTGCTTAGTTTATTACTTTATTTTATCATGTTTTAAAGAGCAAACCTCTAGGCAAGTTAAACAAAAGTACTGTTATATGGACAAGGACATTCAAACAAAATGTTAATACATGTATCATCACACAAGTCTCGTTTTTCTCGAAGAAAACTATGATACTGTTGGAAAGTTCGTTTATAAAATAATCCTCGGTTTTCAATGTTTAGCCGTCATTTTCTGGTCAAAAGAAAACAAAACAAACAAAAAGATTTAAATGTTTTCATTTTCAGTTATATGACAACATGAATTCCGTAATATCATAAGCTAACATAATGCTTTTTTTACAGAAATGTTTTTACAAGAATGATATTTCTATATGAATCTATAAAACAACATGATTTATATATAAAAAAAAGCTGCATACATATGTTTTGTTTATTTCTATGGTGTAGTATGCGAGCTTTATTTCTGTGTATTGGCCAAAGCAATATATTAATATCAATGCATGAATGACACGACTTTAGCTCATGTAAGGGAGACAATCCAATTTGAAAGGGGATAGCTTTAACACAGTCAATAATTAAGGGAGAGAAAAAGGTGATTTGGGGGTAGGGGTAGCGTAAAGTAATTTTACGCAAAAATGAATTCAATGAAACCTATAATTTTATTCCTTCAATCTACAGAAAATAAAGTTTTCATCATCATTTGAGTTCTTTTCTCAAATTCTATCGTTTGGGTTTTACATGAGACAAGTTTAAAGCAAACTTTTTATTCAAAATTAAACGTCGTATTTGTCGCTCTGACGTCACCTTAACGTAAATATCGGCTTTTACGTTAAACAAATCTCCACAAATTATACACTATTTTAAAGACATTTATAAATGAAAATATGTTGAGCAACAAGCAAATAGAATGAATGTGTAGAATGAACACAACGATTTACGAAAACCGTGTGACGGACGTGACATCGCGGTTCATCAAAAAAGGACGTCAATGTCGTTTTTGACGGTTTGCAAAGAAAAAAGTTTCAGAAATATATACTCATTTTCAATATTTAAATAGAATTTATATAAAAAAAGTTCTGCAATAAAACATGTTTTATGCTGTAACTTATTTATTACTTAACGTACAAGCAGAACTTTTTTTGTCGAATATAGTAGATTGATTGAAAAAAGGAGGAGATATCAGTACTGGAAAAATACTCAATAGCGCTACCTTGTGATTTGGGGGTAGGGGTAGCGTAAAGTAATTTTACGCGAAAATGAATTTGGTGAACCCATAAGTTTATTCCTCTAATCGACAGAAAATAAAGTTTTCATCATCATTTTACCTTTTTTTCTCAAATTCTATCGTTTGGGTTTTACATGAGACAAGTTTAAAGCAAACTTTTTATTCAAAAGTCAACGTCATATTTGTCGTTCTGACGTCACCTTAACGTAAATATCGATTTTTACGTTAAAAAATCTCCACAAATTATACACCATTTTAAAAACATTTATAAATGAAAATATGTTGAGTAACAAGCAAATAGAATGAATGTGTAGAATGAACACAACGATTTATGAAAACCGTGTGACGGACGTGACAACGCGGTTCATCAAAAATGGACGTCAATGGTCGTTTTTGACGGTTTGCAAAGAAAAAAGTTACAGAAATATCAAAAATGTAAAATACACATTCCACAAGGAATGTGCTGAATTTTATATTTAACAAATTGTCGATACGGAACCTAATAACTTCAAATTAGGCGCATTCCACCTTAAGGCACATTGTAGTGTTATTCTTTAACTTATCCAGGATTTAGACCGAAATTTATATCGATCAAGATAAGTGTTTACCAGAGTTTTCGCTTAGTTTTACGCAAACCTTTCTTTTTAAAGTTTATGTTTTGCCGTAAATGTATAGGAATACCAAACAAGTACATGCTCATTATTTTGTTTGTTTAAACACACGTATTTATTTATTTTTTTTTTTTTGGGTTTAACGCCGTTTTTCAACAGTATTTCAGTCATGTAACGGCGGGCAGTTAACCTAACCAGTGTTCCTGGGTTCTGTACCAGTACAATCCTGTTCTCCGCAAGTAACTGCCAACTTCCCCACATGAAACACACGTATTTAAGCTCAGAATATACGCTATTTCAAGTGGGAATTATAAACGGTAATTTACTGGTATGGAAAACAATGAAAATGCTGTGGTGATCTAATAGATTTCCATGTCATATCAATCATTCTAATTTTAGAAATTCTGTAAGGCAGAAAAAGTAAAACGGGTACCCAATTAAACGATATGCATAATCATATTCTTAGAAAATCAACAGTTTTAATATTTCACACGAACGTATAAAGTTAGAGCCAAAAAGAAGTAATCAAAATGATAAATTCAGGAAAACATTTTTCAATGTAAATCAAACCATTAAACCTATGACAACTGTATGAAACAATAATGATTGAATATACAATTTAACAAGGACAAAATATATTTCATGTTTATAACAAAAAACGCAGCAGCAACTTTAAAACAAAGGCATTATGAGCCTTTAAAACGGCGATTATCACTATAGAAAATAATGTGTAAATAACGTACACTTTTTTTTATTTTTCGGTCTGTGAAACGATGAGAAGCTTGGTCCTGATTTGGTAAAATAACTTGCTTTATATGGTAACTCGTCATTAGGCCGAGGACAATCAAATGTGATATTAAATGTGCATTTTACAGATATTGTATAGCTTTGTCATTAATATGACATGAATTAGATGTTGACACGGATGTTAGCACGCATTTCCACTACCGTCAATGAAGAGTTTCAATCAAACCAAGTTTTGATTGTTTAATATCAAACTACAAGTGTTGTGCTAAGATTTTTACACAACAACTGTTATAATGGTGAATCTAAAAAATAGAATAAGAAGTTCGTAAGAACCTTTTTCCAATTTATTTTACACTAGTCTTTAACTTTAAGCTGTCAGCGAAGGTTGTGTTTATAAAATATATACGCATACATATTATTAATTGATAACATAATATTACATATAACATTTAAAACAGAAATATTTAGAATGGAAACAAATGATTCAGATTGATTCTACAATATCGTCAACAACGGTAATTTATACAATCTGTAATTAATTACTAACATAATATTACATGTACATATGTAATATAAATACAAGTCTCTATTCAAAATGACAGATAACAGAAATATTTAGAAAGAAGCAATCAATTCAGATAGAGTCTGCAATTTTGTCAACAACGGTAATTTAAACAATTTGAGAATTAAGTGAATGTGCACTCGTTAAACATAACGTACTTATTATAAGTAAAGCAACACTCACATTCTAAAGTTAAACTCAAAGTATCAAATATACATTTTCTTTGTACAATGATATTTCTTTTAAAATGTATCGAAAGTATTCGATTTATGAATATGTATTTTATTGTAATTACACGAACAGTCAAACAGAATAACATAGAAAAATATCTCAGCTAAAATTAATAAGACTTTTAGAATTCTGATGATTGAACTTTAAAGAATACTAAAGTTTATACAATGTCATGAAATCTATGAAACATACACATAGATAACAAATAAGAGAACAATACAACAAAGTTATATTCAAATAACTTGCAATACAGAATCAAAATAATACTAAAATGCTAAATTGCTTACCTGAAAAATAGAATAAGAAGTTCGAAGATCCTTTTTCCAGTTTATTTTACACTTTAACTTTAAGCTGTCAGCGAATGTTGTGCTGACCCTCTGGAAAAAAGTATCTTATAAAGGCTCAAACTCTGTTTCTGAATTGGTGGTGTTGTCCGATGAAAAGCTTGGACTTTAGAAGGCGGGGCCGTGAAAACATGGCTGTAGGGACGGAAGACCATAATTTCATATATCCTCCCGGACCAATTTTTATGTCTAAAAAAGGTAATTAAAAATACTTATCTTATCGCCTTAAAGAATGATACTTCTTCTGTTTAGTGATAAGACGCAAAAAATGACAGAGGTGATAAATTATAGTACTGCCTGAAGGAAAATATTTATACGGCAGGAATAAAAGACTTTGTAAGCTAACAATGATAAAAAAGTTATTAATTTAACCGCTGATAATTATGAATTATAATTTATAGAAATGAATGATTATTATAGAAATATTTAATTAAACTTATACTTAAACAAATATACTGAATATATAGGGCATAAAACCACCTCCCCTCTTTAAGATAACTTTATTCCTATTAAGTGGTGATACATTTGTATAAACATATATATACATAAGAATATATCAATGTAGTTCTACAAAGCATTTCATATAATAAAATAAGGAATTTGGAATATACCGAAGACTCCATTTGGATGTACAAGTATATTTCACAAAAACCCGATTTGAAAATGCAGCATCTGAAACCAACATTCATTTGATTCAGAACGAGAACATACATGTAATACGATACAAAATATCAATATACAAATAATACAATTCGTTTTGTAGGTGCTTTGTACCTCTTGAAATGCAATGGGTTTAGTTACTTATTGCAAAGGTGTCAGAAAGTTCTCATGCTGAATGTAAAAATGAATTGTATAAGTCGTGCTTAGAAAAGCACGCAGACGTCTTGTCATTAAAGTGTTGTGCAGCTGACAATCAGTATAATTCTTTGTAAAAAAATAATAATAAGCTGAATAAGAATGTATTCGATGAAGATTCAATACAGAAATTTAATAACTTTTGTTAGTATAAAAAGACCAAATCTACAAAAAAAAAATGTAAAATATCTAATTATGTAGAAGTTTTATTTCAATTCTTTATGCGTTCATGACAGATGTCAGAACTTTATTGTTGTCTCAACTTGACACATTTATGTACTTTAATATTTTGATAGTCCAGAATGTGCTAAAGGCGTCTAAATGTATTTATGATAAGATCTTTGTGATCGTATGGATGATTTAAATGTTACGACTTTCTAACTGATAAGGTGTTGATTGCTGTCAAAACTTGTTAATAATTTCAATACTTGTAATTTTATTACCATGTACGCTTTCTTGAATTTGATTGGTTTATACTGTTAATTGCAGTCACAATAAGGGTTATTTTAATTGGTCAGTTATTATATCAGAGAAAATATATTTTTAAGACAGCAGGTTTCTAGGAGAAGAGATTTGGATTTCCAAGTAGAAACATCGTGGTTTCCCACTAGAACACTAGAACTGTTAATACTTAAATATTTTTTCTAATTGTTATATTCTACGGATAACCGTGTGAAAATTGTTGATTGTTGACTTTAAACTGTGTGGTCTTCCACAGAAGAATAATAAAGACGAAAATCTGGATCTGTGTTTTTTATTATTTGGACATAATAAGTAGTGCCATTAGTACCTATAACATTCCATCATATTTTCGGCATTACACAAGGACCATTCTGCACATAATTTAAACATACCTAAAGATGTTCAAAAACGACTTTACCAGTTTATTCCTTTCGTTAGTTATTTAACGCGTATTGAAATTATTTAGAACAGTACTAACAAAGTTCTTGGTGTATTTTTATCCATCAGCCGAATTACGCCAACATTACTTGTCAAGCTCTGGCATGTATGTTTATCCCAGAACGGATATTTTTTATATTTATGTGGATAAGAAAGGAATAATTAAACGGCTGATGGATAAAAATACACCATGAACTTTGTTAGTACTGTTCTAAATAATTTCAATTTGCGTTAAATAACTAACGAAAAGAATAACCTGGCAAAGTCGTTTTTGAACATCTTTAGGTATGTTTAAATTATGTGCAGAATGTTAAATGTCACCGTTTAATTTCTTTCTGTTTTATAAAGAAAATCACTTCGATGCTGATTTTCTCATAATGGAATATCACCTATCCTATGAAATTGTTATCCAAACGGGACAAAAAAATACAGGGGGATAATTTGTTATGATGAAATGCAAGAACAAATACAACGGTGAATAGTTACCCGACCAAAATTATATTCTGTATGCGGGTGTGGGTATTAAATGTATATATTAAATTCACAGAAATTAACATTTAAAACACGTAGAGTAAGACATAATTGGATTGCTCGTTTGCGTTTCCATTTTAATATTTAGACAGTCAAAAGAAAATTCATTAAAATAATTACAAAAACAACTTTGAATGCTTGAACAAGACTAAATGGCAGAAGCATTAAACATTGCTTTGCCCGAAAATTTATTTTATTATTTTCTTCGAAATTTCTTCGACATTTTAAAACTCCATTCAGCAATAATGAATATATTGATAAAAAGCACCATTAATCGTGTGCAAGTCCAAGAAAAAGTCACGTTGATTAACTATCTTGAACATAACATTGGCATATTTCTACGGTTTTATGAGTCCTTTAAGGAATTGTATGTACACATGAGAACGAGGTGCTCGGGGTAAGCTATTGTGATCATTCTTCTTCTTTCGTCCGAAAATCTTCCATTCGGTGTCCATCCATCCACTTAGTGTAAGTTGATGAAACTTGGCTCGGTTCTTCCTTTTATTGTTCTCTAGAAAATTTGTTCAGCTCTTTGGCATATAGCAATTTATAGTGCTGTTACAGTGCCAGGTTTGTTTCATGTCTCTTGGGTTAAGTCGCGCACTTGGGTTCACTTGTTGTACATGGAATTATACTGGAACACTTTAAAGCATTTTATTCTCTAAAACCTCAAAATATATAAACATTTATTGTAGTTTCTTATACAAAATATTTTTAAGTTACTGAATGGTGTAAGTAAATTCATTTTTCAGCATGATTGGTATTAGAATTATTCAACCGAAAGTTACCGACTTATTTTGATGATTCTTTGCTTTCTATATTTGTTCCAAGTTTGTGGTTTTGTCGACTTGTTTTTTTTTTTCTTAATTCAAACCGAAGACAGACACTATATATATCTTCTCTTGTGAAGTTTTCCGTGAACAGAGAATATATGCAGCACTCCCTCTCTCTAATAGTCAAGAATACGTCATTTCAGCATGAAACTTTTGTCTGAGATATTCGGAGTAAATATTATATTAAAATATGTAATACTGGAGTATGCAAATTGAGGAAGAGGTATGATTTCATTTAAATGAATTATTTCATTGTGATATCTATTATACAGTTTTAGAGAAATGGAATACCAACTGCATCTACTGTCACACCATAGGACGGTTCTATCACAGTATCTGATAGTGTGTCATTCTGTTTGTCTGTCATCAATGTAGAAAGCCTAAATTAGCAACCGTTCATTAACCAAAGCGATAAAAACAATGAAGACTTAACGTTTGTCAGTACGGTTTATGTTGTTTTATATTGTCAAACATATATAAAAGTTGTCCATACAGCATACTTATGTTAACAGACATCATTGGTGTCTATGTCAGTGTGTCCATCTGGTACCTATGGATCAGAATGCAGCCAAACATGTGGAAATTGTGCGATACGGACAACCTGTAACAATGTAAATGGACATTGTCCAAGAGGATGCTCAAGCGGATTCAAATGGAAATACCTACTTTGTAAAACACGTGCGTATTATTGCCATTTATTGATTTGATAAGATGTGTTCAATATCAGATCAAACTGAAACTGAAACTGAATAATCTGATTAAACGCCTATTTTTACAGGCGCTGTACATTATAATAATAATAATAATAACAACAACAACAACAACAATATCAATAACGACAATAATAATAATAACAATAATAACACCCTTATTTTAACAAACAGTCATGACAGCACCCCTCCTCTTGAGGTCATTTTACCCCTATTAAGAATACCAGTGCTTAAAATATTACATGGTACGCCAAAACGGGCTGCATATAGAGGTTCAAACCCCCCGTTTACAGGTGCCATCACATAATATTTAAAAAGGAAATACTACACACTACCCTAGTCGTAGAGCCTATCCCAACAGGTGCGTTTAATTAAACAAAGAACACTGTCAAAGCAAGCCAGCCCGTATCAGTTTTATGTACTATTGGCAATATCTCGATTGCCTTTAGGTATCTTCCAGGGTCAAGTCACTTACTATGTCTTTTAGTTAAATATCCCACGAATTATGTAGCACAAATTTCATATGAGGACGCAATTCAGTTAGTTTACGGAAGTTAATATACCGGGTGGAGGGGATGTTTAGCTTTGTCGATATTAAATAGGATCAATAAATGTCATTTTCATGGATATAACAAGCAGACCTTTGAAATGTAAATGTTTCAAGGAAATACATCGGACAGCAAAATCAGTAGATGTATTTCTCGTTTTATTTTGTCATATCTTATTGCTCGTCAATTTTTTCATCTGTTCTCATTGCTGTTACAGAATATGGTTAAATACTGAGTATGCCTCTAAGAATAGGCAAATAATATATGCCATTTTATAGGAAATAACAAAATTATTATTAAATTCAATTAACAGTATCTGCCATATATAAAAACCTGTCCATACACAGCTAGAATATATGTTTGTATTGCATATATTTATGGAATATGCGTAATCAATCAGGGTGTTGAAGTGATATTTTTTCTTTACTTTACGAAGCTCATGAAGTAACAGGTAAATAAAATTACCAGATTTTTAAACTAAAGAAGATTAAGTTGATTTTAACTTTGCTAAACGTAGCGAAGGTGACTTTGACGTAATTTAATACATTATTGTAGTGTTGCTAAAACCCTAGAGCTACAGTCTGTCAGGTAAAACTTGATGATACTATCATATCGAAATTAACGGATGATGTTGGAGTCTGAAGCTTTTAAAGGTTTCAATAAAAGAATTTGAGAATGCCTACCTTTTAGAAATTAGTTTAATTTGTAGACCTATCTTAAGTTTTAAAGTGGTTATTTATTAGTTTTTAATCGACTTCAACAGGTAATGAGATTTAATCTTTTTTCGAAACTTCATAAGCACATGGAAATAACAGGTCTCTAAGTTTTCTATATGTTTGTCAATATGTGAAATGGAAATAATATCATTTATTATTTGTAAAATTATTAATAGTAACACTTATTTTACGAATTTCCGTTAAATAGCTATTTTACTATATGAATGAAACACGTCTTGCGCGTGATCGAAGAAAATCACATTTGTCACCATAGTGGATGTTAGTATTAATTCTGCCCTGGTGTCGACTCTTAGCGAAGAAAAACATTTATGATTCAGTTGTCTATGTTAAATTTTAAGCATGTCGGCTTCAGATTATTTGCTTAACTATTTCCATGTGTTTATTTTTGAATTGCAAACTCTAAAGTTTCGTCTTCTTTTGTCAGATCTTTAATTATAATGAACTGTTATATATCTACGTGCTAAAGCTTGTGTATAATGTCTAATAGGTTTATAAAACCATTCTGTTTGTAAACAGTTAATACAAGTATATATACAATGTGTCTTTATCTTGAAAATATAGTCCATATAACGTAAACTGCTTATTTGTTGGCCTTTGCTGACATTTGATCTCTCAAAATATGCTAATTTACAACATAACGGGAATAGAACATAGTGGTTTTAGGTATTATATTACTGTAGTAGCTTTTATTTCGCAAAAGTGTGACAGTACCGGTAGGTATGATGATGTTATTCGTCATACAGTGATTCTTGCAGTCAGTGTTAATAAGGCTATGATTCAAATCTACAATGGGCTATCACGTAATAACACGTAGCAACGATCTTCTGCTTGATGCATTGTCATGACATTGTTACTGGTCGTAAGGAAGTATGGGACTTTTACATGTGCGTAAACAGAAGTGAAAGTGTAATTTATGTATTTTTCGTATACTTATTTTGTATCAAACTATCAAGATTGAACGCAGCTGTTAATTGCTGTGAAAGCTAAAATATCGAAACTATTATGCCATCTGATGTTTTAGGTGTTTTATGTTACTTTCAATGGCAGATATAAAGTTCTTATTTCTATGGGACATGCGAAATAATTTTGCCTACAAGTGTTTTTAAAGATCCTACGTTTCTTTTGTTATTTATTGTAAATCAGACAAAACGAGCGTATAACAAGGAACACATCAAACAATGAAAATGTTCAGATAAATGTTTGACATGTTATTGGCGACAAAAGAAACCGAATAGTTACTCATATATAACAATACATGACTCCTTTACATAATTATTACATGACACATTATACAAATTGCTAGTCTATAGTTAGCACTGTGTGTCTGTCTGTAGTTCAACACTCAGTTTTTACTGCACACTATTATACTAAATGGTACGAAAGACCTCAGGAAATAATTCGTTGATAATTGACCGGCACGGGATTCAGTAAGTGTATAATAATGTCTTATTATTTCAGACAATGTTAAGTTACCGTTTCGTCCTAATTACTAGCTTTGCTCTGAGCAGTACTTATACTTGTGGCGATACCACTTGATGTGACAGCTAACCGAAATAATAGGTTGTCTGAAAATGTCACGTTTATCCTATCAACGGCGCTTTCATGGGTTATGTTATTTATTTTGTGCAAGCATTTTACGAAAAACAGAGCTTGAAAAGACAAAAGGAATAGAGAAATGGCAAAACTAGATAACGACATTGTATTTTGGATTATATATGGTATTAGAGTATCAGATTTCTTTTCTTCAGTTTTCTGATAGAGCTCAATAATCTTTTTATCACGGATTATCAGACAAGCAGATGAAAACATGTACAACAAAAACTGTCATGTTTACTGAAATTTCGACAATAATGATTAATTTTACGAGTATCTTAGATTTAACAGTGTAGTTAATATCAAACGAAAGACAACTTTGATGTCTAGCTTGCTTCTATCTACAGCATGTGATCATGGAATGTACGGGCTAAATTGTAACACAACTTGTGGTAATTGTGCATTGAACACTGTTTGCTACAACATAAACGGAACATGTCCAAATGGATGTGCTCTTGGATATACTTGGAATGATACACGTTGCAAACAAGGTAATACTATGTAAATATCTTACTGTCATTTGAAATTTAAAATTGTTGTTATCTAAATGTGATACTACACGAAATGCTATTTGTATTCGCTTTAAATATACAGAAATTAACCACGTGATATGAAGATTGACGTAAAAAGCATGTTTTCAATTTCGACATTGTGATGTCCGTCTTCATAACAAATATTGATTGATTTAACAGAGCAACTGCATACTTGATACAGATTTGGTTGTAACGCAAAATCTGTAAAATTATACATAAATAATCAGTTTTATAAAGCACGAAGCTACACCGTATGTATAATAATTAAATATTTTGTATCGAGATTTTCAATCATTATCAAACGATATGTGTTCATATTTTCACTGCTATGCGTATGCAGAGACCACGAGTAGGCAGTTATGTTAATTTGTCAGTAGGTAACCAATTAAACAAAAGACATATCATTTTGTAGTATGAATTACTATTAGTACATGTGCTAATTATATCATGGGATATAGATGAAATTGAAAAGGGAATTTGCTGCCGAAATTTATAATTTTACATCTTAGGCCGTCTTTCTTCCTGTTTTGAGATTTTAAACTGTTTTCATTATTGGTCGATTTTTGCAATAACAGAGAAGGAAGTTCACGTACAGATAGCGGGACAATGGAAATGTGTTCGTTTTAACCGAGGTTCGTTGCATATAACTGAATGCTGTTTTATTTGGACGTTGTTACGTACTAGTTCATTACATTTATGGTTGACTAATTTATTTGGGTGTGTTTGGGTTTAGTGATGGTATCTACTTGAAGCATTGAGCACAATGCCCAGCTTTATAGTGCTGCCACACTGAAATATCACGCCGTAGAGACGTGACATGATACCCATTCCAGTCACATTATACTAACCAGTCCTAGCATTATCCTCTTAATACTGAGCGCCAAACGAGGAAGCTATCAGTACCATTTTTACGTCTTTGGTATGATGCGGCCAGGGATTGAACCCACGGCCTCCCGCATTCGAAATAGGTGCTCTACCAATAGGCTACCGAGGTGGTCTGGATCATTTATAGTTCCTTGTTAGTTTGGTTTATATTTAATCAGTATTATTAAAATTTTGCCGTAAAATTGTTTGTTTCCGATTGATTACTTTTGTTTTAAACTTAGAACATTCGTTTTCTTCTGTCAGAAGAGTCGAATAATGATTTTTAGTATAAATTATAGGACGTTAACCTGTCTGCTGTTTTCCGTAAAGAAAATTCTGCTTTAAACTTTATTGCTTTTTTAAACAATGACATATATCATATTTTTAACCAGATCGTTTTGAAGAAAACGAAGTCGACAATATAGATATAGTACTAGAGATCGGTCAAGGACGCAAAATAATAACCCTGCCTTGCATTTGCCTTAAAAAATGAATGTCTTTCAGTACGCGACATACGACACTCGAAAAAAATGTTGAATGTCGTGAAAAAACGACTTTGGACATACGACATTCGAACTTTGACAAACAAAATTTGAATGTAGTTCAGCACTCGACATACGACATACGATATTCAAAAAGAAGTTGAAAGCTGTGCAAAAAAAACGACATTGCACATACGACATTCGGTCTTCGACTAAAACAATTGAATGTCGTTCAGTACGAGTCATACGACATTCGAAAAAATTAATGTCGTTTTAATACATCCAGAAAAATCACTACATATCTCGTTTTTACAAGAAAACATCTCGTTATTACGTAAAAATATGTCGCAATTACGATATAATCATCTCTCAATAATGTGAAAAGATCTCGTAATTACAAGAAAAGATCTCGCTATTACGAGTCGTGATTTTCAAAACAGATCTCGTAATCACGATATCATTTTCCGCAATAAAGAGAAAAGATCACAAAAGAACGAACTAAGATCTCGTTATTACCATAAAAACATCTCGTCATTTCGGGGAAAGGTCTAAGTTCTATGAAATTCTTTATGGTAGATGTAATACTTTGCAGGAAACTATAAGATTATTTCGCGAAGTATGATTTTTTTCATCACGGAATAAACTTTTTTATGTGAAAAGTATAAAAGCTAATCCCGGCAGCTGTGAATGGGAAAAGGTTTATATGAATCACCTTGTCTTCAAACAAAAAAATACTTGATGTTTCAAGAGTGTGCTTGCGATGGTGTGGCTTCTTAGATATCGTTTTCAAAAAAAAAATAAAGCTTCTTCCTAATATCATCTATATTATATGATACTAATTCACTCTGCAAACGATTACATTAGCATTTGCGTATGCTATTTGGGGAGATTGTATTTCTTTTACATTGCAAGCGATCCTTTCTACACACGTATTAGAAGATTTTCGCACAAGTAACCAAAAGTGTATGCGAGTGACGTAATATTAAATGGACAAAAAATGTGGATAATTAATTTTCTAAAAATATGCTCAAAAACGTTATTTTTCATAGCTCTGACAAAACAATTGTGTTATTGTATGTTTTATCATTTGTTTCATGTATTAAAATCAAATTCAGTTGCTTTACAAAATCAAAACATGTATTTTTTGTGACATTTTATAAATGTGGTATGGTCGAAAAAACTACTTGTAACTTTTGAAAAGAATTCATTTCAACTTTACGAGCGTGGTAAATTACATTTAAGTCACTAGTAGATAAGTAAGTATATCAGTTAGAATGTAAATTATTTTTCTTTTATAGAGGATGACTCATTGAGCTGAAGCTAATCATTGTAAGGTGCTCTTACCTCACAATTATTTACAAAAATTTACAAACGTTAAAATGTAAACAGTAAATAATATCATAAATACGCCACTAAAAAGTAAGATACAAATGTTTAACACAACAAAAATGACAATTGATATATCGCAACCACTTTTACATAGATACTTTATGGCATATTTATCCATTTACTTGACTTTGATTTAAGACATTGTAGTAGTACGGGACGCCTTAACATTTGCAGGTAAGATGTCCCAAACAGTTGGACCTCAATACAGTTAACTACGTTTAAAGAGTTCTGATACCGTTTTTGGTAAATGAAAATTTCTGTTACTTTGAAAAGGTGTCACTCGTCATTTCATTTTGATTTTACATTCAACATGCATGATTGGGTAACAGACTATTTACGATTTTGAACATAAAGCATACTTTCTGATGAAACATACGCTGATCAAACCGTTACATATTCAGTCAGTTTAGAGCTTGATAGAAGTTTAATATTTTTGATTCTAAAATTGTTTTACATGCACGTTTCTGTACTCTTATAATTTTCTGTATATCTTTGTTAATTGTACCTCCCCATATTATACAACAAAAATCTATATGAGCTTGGGTATAAGCTTTATGAAAGATTACTCTATAGTTTATATCAATACATTCCCTTAGAAACCATGTAAGAGGATATCTTTTTATACCTTACTTTAACATGTAAATGCTGTATGAAAATATGTATGGAGTGGCATACCATTCTCTGTGCATCACATTTCTAAAACAGACAGCGCGGACTTTAGATTTGCTTACAAAATATTTTGTATATCATATAATGTTGTATCATCTGCATATAAATCTATGAATGATACTCAGTTTCTAACATGTTATTTTATTGCAGTTGAAGTATTTATAAACCATAATCAATGCATACATACATGTATACACAGAAGTATAAATTATAACATACATACAGTTTATTATTTCAAAATATTTCTTCCTTTTTATCACCTTTTACAAGAAACCGTTGCTTAGGCGGAGGTTGACCACGTCCACCATGATTCTTGTTTTAATGGTACACGAAATACATATGTAAAAATATTTTTAAGCTCATAGTAGTACCCACAATGAAAGATAATCATCTAATTAATAAATATCAATTTGGTCTAACTTTTGTCTAGCTTCCTTAAACAAAGTTTTATTCAAACCAGAAAACGTACGCCTTTTTAAAAACAATGGATTTTAAATGAAGAAATTCTTTAATTCTAAATCAACTTGTTTTCCTACTTGATGTTTAATTGTGAGAGATCGTATATTGACAGGAAGCTCAGGCAGTGCAAAATGATAACAGACGGATACAAGGGGGTCTAAAGTAATAACTGCATTTGTGGTTACACAACGTACCTCGAAGTGAACTACTTCTAACATTTCCATGGATATTTGCAAAGACGTTTCAATAAGTATTTATATTTCTATGCACAGAGTGTCAAAGAAACACTTTTGGCCCAAAGTGTATACATCAGTGCCATTGTAGCGATGTCTCGGATTCCCATTGTAACGTATTTACTGGCAACTGCTCTAAAGGATGTGCTGTTGGATGGACAGGATATAACTGTAGTGATGGTAACAAACGTTAGGTATTTTGAATGACGTGTAGTTAACGAATAATTTCAAATCAGTGTTTACATTTCCAAATAACAATAGAAAAATGACGAAGTGGTTAAAAGAAATGGTTATAAGCTACTGATATAGCAAATTGAACTGTGTCAGTTCTTAATAGCCACAACGTTGCTATTTATTTGAATTTCGATCTGAAAGTGGCATTGGGAGTGTAAAGTAAATATCTATTTATAACTCTTGAAGTCGCCAGAACAATTTCAATAAGTTCTCCGTGTATACCTGGGAATATATAGCAGATTTGTTTCCTTTTTAATTCATTTATAGCTAATTACTCTACAAACTAAGCAGCCTTAATTTAATGGCTCTGCTTACTTTTCCAAGTCGCGGCATAGCACATTTAAAAGAAACACTAATAGATC
>NW_026459805.1:0-2132 GCF_021730395.1 Mercenaria mercenaria
ATAAAGAGTACTAGGATATTAAGGTAATTGTAGAGTTATTTAATTACAGTACACCTCTCCAGAGTGGCCGTCTCCTAAGCAAAATCTTCTCGGTTACAACATCATCAAAATTTCCCTAAGCTGAAATATACTATCAAATTTACCTCTCCAGAACAACAACCTCTACATAACAGTCAATATTTGTACAACCCAAAGGGTGTTGCTCTACAGAGGTTGCATTGTAGATGCATAGAGATAACAGTTTCTTAACTAGATCTTGCCCCTCATTAATGTGGGTCCACACCTCACTCAGCGTGTTGAATTCTTCATGTAAGGAAGCCATCCAGCTGGCTTATGGAAGGTTGTTGGTTCTGCCCAGGTGCCTGCCCATGGTGAAATAATGTACGGAAGGGCACCTAGGGTCTTAGTCCAACATCAAAATCTAGGAAGTTATCATATGACCTATAATTGTGTCGGTGTGGTGTTAAATCCAAAACAAAACAAAACGTTTGTAGAAACAATAAAAGTCCTTACAATTTCAGGGAGTATACGGGTATGCACGTACTGTTTTAAAATAGTGCATCGGTATGCCAAAAAAACTGACACTTCTGCTGATCCCAGGGTAATCAAAGAAGTCCTAAATAAATATCTACAAGCAGATGTCACCATGTCGCCTGACATAGGAGTCAAAGGTCAGAAAAGGTCAACACTTGATCTTCAGTCATCTTTGAGGTAAGTTTAAACATTAAGAGTTATGTGCCAGTATTGTAGATACTTTCCAACTAAACTGAAACATTAGCTGTGGAAACTAGATTATTTATTTCACAAAGGTATAATTATGTAAATTTTGTATGATTTTCACTATTAGTTAAGAATGCATTTTGTTAAATTTCTTCGAAGTGTTCTTGAGCATTACAAAAAATAGAAAAGTCTTCTGACAACATAATCTCCTCTTAAACTGCTGGTTCAATTTCAAAATAATTTCATGCAAATGGTTCTTATATAATCATATGTCAAGATTGTTCAAATTATCACCATTCCTCAAAAAACATCGCTGCCGGAGGGCGTGGTCACTTTTCCCTATATGTATATAGTGGAAACTTTAAAAATATTCTTGTGTGAAACTGCTGGCCCGATTTTGAAATAATTTTACACAAGTGGTCCTTATGTAACCCTGTACCAAGATTGTTCAAAATATTACAATTCGTTGAAAAACATCGCTGCCAGGGGGCGTGGTCACTTTTCCCTAAATGTATATAGTAGAAACTTAGAAATTCTTCTTGTCTGAAACCGCTAGTCTGGTTTTGAAATAATTTCACACAAATAGTCCTTGTGTGACCTTCTACAAATAGTGTTCAAGTTTTTCTGATTTGTCAAAAAACATGGCCACCAGAGGGCATGGTCACTTTTCATCAACAATTTCTTTAAATGACATCTCCACCAAAACCACTGAATGGATTTTGATGAAACTTTACACAAATGATCTCTCTGGGTAGCCATGTTTTAAAGTTGCTCAATAGTTCTGGTTCATTGAACATACAGGTCTTTTTGGTTAAAAATAGGTTTTCAGCTATCAGACTTTAAAAATATTCTTCTCTAGAGCTTTGATATTTGGCATGTGATATAAGGGTTTGAATTTCTACCATACATGTCCAAATTATTGCCCTAATGTCAAAAATGGACACACCCCTATGTGTGACATGTTCTTACTATAGACTTATATATAAGAAACTTTGAAAATCTTCTTCTCTGAATCCATAATAGCTAGAGCTTTGATATTCGGCATGTGATATCAGAGTTAAACTGTCTACCATAGTTTTTCAAATTATTGCCCTAAGTTAAAAAATGTGTGTGTGACATGTATATAACATAGGCTAACATAGAAGTAACCTAACACTCTACTTGTACCATTACATTATACAGACACACTTGAAGCCTTATACACAGGTGACCATGAGCGCTTTAGGGTCAATGACCCTCTTGTTTAGTCATATCCCTTTTTAGACTATTAAAATATTAAAGAAGTGCTGAAATAAGTTGATGTAAGTTGAAGTATACAGTTTTATATTTATTTTCTTTTGTTTAGTGACATACTATTTTTGACATAGGAAATTTAGGAAGTAATGTTCATTTCACTTGCTATATTTTAGATC
>NW_026459806.1:0-9656 GCF_021730395.1 Mercenaria mercenaria
ATAAAAAAAGCAAACTATAGGCATAAAATTCAGATTTTTGGGACCAAAAGTGAAAAAAAACAGAATGGGAAAAATCAAAATAATGAAAAAGCGGCAGAAATTTTAAAAATTTTAAAATTTAAAAACGATTTTTGGCAAACAGATTTTGTTGCGTGCCCCTCGTGAACGAAATAAAAAATTTGGGGAAACGGGGTTTAAAGGGAAACAAAAAAAACAAGAAAATGCTTTTGAAAAAAAAGGCATGTCCCCCCAATCAAAGCCCTAAAAGGAAAGAATTTAAAATAGGGTCAGGAGCAAAAGTCAAAGAGCCCCTTTAGGGGTTGGCTGCAATAGGGATAAATCCCCTTGGCTTCCAGCCCACCCCGCAAAATTTCAAACTCTTGGCCTAGTGGTTCTCAAGTCACTGTTCAGGCTCCGTGACCGACCTTTAAATAAAGGGGACCCAAAATAAGTGGGGGTCATCTACCGGGGGGCATTTTCCAATCACCCTATTAAAGGTTTTCAACTTTGTGGGTTTCAAGTGGTTCTCAATTTTTTTCCCAAAAAAAAATGTTTTTAACAGGAACGGGCCCACGGGTGACCTTGCCCTTTTAATAATGCCCCCAAAATCAATGGGGGTTCATTAAACTCTGCATTTTCCCAATCACCCTATGAAGTTTCAACATTCTGGGTCAGTGGTTCTCAAGTTATTGAAAATAAACCCGGGGTTATCAATTTTTCAGGCCTTGTGACCTTAAACCTTTAGGGAGTGACCCAAAAAAACTTGGGGGGTTCATTTACTCGGGAGGGAAACAATCCCCCAAAGAAGTTTAAACCATTCGGGTTTCAAGGGGTTTTAAAATTTAAATTGTTTTGGGAAAAAAAATGGTTTCCTTGTTCAGGCCCCTGGGGCCCTTTGCCTTTTAAAACAAAAGCCCCCCTAAAATCGTTAGGGGTCATCTATCTGCATGACCAATATCCTATGAATTTTTCATCTTTTTGGGGGTTTCAAGTTTGGTTCTCTTTTCTGCCCGGAAATGGTTTTCAATGCCCCGGGCCCCCTTTTCCCCCCTTAAACCTTTCAAAGTCCCCCAAAATTTGGGTTTAGGGGTCATCAACAGAAAATTTACCGAAAAACTTTTAAAGGTTTATTTTTCTGCTTTCAACGCGGGGGGGTTGGGGGTTTGTTCCCCGATGCCCAAAGAATTGTGTCCATATTTTTGGGAAAACTTTTCAAAATAATTTTTTTTGGGGAAAATAAGCTTGGGACGTGAAAAAAAATAATTTTTTTTATGCGCCCCAAAGATTGGGGTTTAAAATACGGTATATGAAACCGGGTTTTATATAATACGGGTTTAAAATGCCGGTTTCCCTTTGGGGTTTAAATAGGGTCAGTTGAACGGGGAAAAAAAAAAAAAGGGGAGTTTTTTCCCCCAAAAAAAAAAATAACATTGATGTCTGCGAATGTAAATGGAATTAAAAAAGTTTTTGGGCCCAAAAAAGCCCCCTAGGAAAGGGAACCCGCTATCTTTATGCCCCACAAACTTTTCATTCACTTTTATATTTCCCGAAAAGTGCTATAAAAGTTTCCCTTGACTCTGACGGTTACATTAAAGTTTTTAATTTACAGGAAAGGACTACTTTTTTATGTAAAGTATTTTAAGCACAATTTTAAAATGTTACAAAAAACTACACCCATATGTTACAAAAAGGGCATAAATGGTTTCCCATGACTGTTTTTCATTTTAATAAAAGGACAATAACAGCTTCAGGACAAAAATTACTTCTTTATTTTTACCCCTAAATGTAATAATGCCTCATCAGGCTTTACTCAGAAATTTTTTTATATTTTCAGAAATGGAAATTTTTAAATTTTAGTCCTTTTTTTTAAATTCTTTGTTTTTAATTTCAAATTTTAAAATTAGAAAATTTTCCCCCTCCCAAAATCAAAAAACACCCATTTTTTAAAGAAAAAATTCATGAGTTATGAACTATCATGTATAGTTCATGATTTTTTTATTAAATTTCCCCCCCAAAAGGGAACGTTAAACTGCATTTAAAATATCAAAAATTTGAATCAAAAGAAAAGGTTTTTTTCAAAATAAATTAAATTTCTTGAGAAAAACCAAAATAGGTCAGTTACACTACCCAAAATGCTTTAACAGAAAAACCAAACTGTAAAAAAATTTTAAATCCGTTAAGTCCCGTTCGCATGTGCTTTTTTCTGTTTTTTTTATCCCAGAAACTCCCGCTCCTTGTCCGGCGTGTTTTTTCCCAAACGGGGGGAAAAGGGTTTTTTAAAGATGTTAAAAATTTTAAAAACGTACCCCCCCAAAACAAAGTTGCCCCTTTTGATTTTTGGGTTTGGGGGTTTTGTGGGTGATAAAAAAATTTGTCCGAAAAATTTTTCTCATTTTTAAAAATTGGGGATTGGGCCCAGGGTTTTTTTTATCAGCCCTTTGTTATTTTTAAATCACCCTGAAGTTATGGCCCTTTTTTTTTGTTTAAAATTTATGAACGGGTTTTAAAAAACCGGGAAAAAAACCCTTAAAAATTTTTTCTAAAATATTTAAATATGCACTTAAGTATAACTATTTGCCCCGTAAAAGTATTCAGGGTTTCCAGTGACCATGCCTTGCCCTACTGACCTACTTTCTCCCTTTTTTAAGCTACTCCCAAAAAAATTTTGGGGACCACTTGTACATTTCAAAAAACACAACTAAAAAATTGACTTTCGTGACCTTGTTTTTTTGACCTACTGCCCTACTTTTTTTTTATAAGGTCAGCAATAAAATTTTGGGAAAATTTTAAATACAGTTTTGCCCCATTTTGGCATCTTTAAAACATTTTCTGCCTGTACAATATAAAAAAGCAATGAAACCCTATTTTCAATCCCCCTTTTTTACTCTCTCGGGGGGGTTCTTTCCCCTTTTTGATAGGTTTTTTTTTGCTATAGATGAGAAAGCTGGGGGACGGATCAAATTTGCAGGGGGGGATTTTCCTTTTCCCCAACCCCCCTTAAAAGAAACCCCTAAATTCCCATTTAAATAGGAGTGCTTTTTGAGCAAGCATAACGTGACCAAAACTCAGGGGGGAGCCAGATAGGCCCAAAAAAAAGGTTTATTTTTTTATAAGTTGGGGGAAGGGGGGCCAAATTTAAGCATTGACCCCAAATTAAACTTTGACGTCAAAATTTTTTAAATTTTAAAATTTTTTTTAGCGCTGCCCTTTTTGTATACAAATTAAGGAAGAAAAAAAGCGGGATTTGGGTTCAATGGTTAAACGCTTAAAAACCTTTGACACTGAAACTTCATTAATTTTTTAAAACAAAAAAGTTTTAAAAAAATTTGATATAGTTTGAAAGTTTTCTAATTTTATTACAATATTGGAATGGAAAAATAGGGCTTTGGGACAGATTGTTTTTGTTTATGTGACTTCTGTTATAAACCTTTACCCCTAGAGATTGCCCTAAAATTTTTCAAAGGCAGAAAAAAACACTTTTTTTTCCCCTGTGGGGAAAGGGTTATAGTACACGGGGTTTTTTCATGGGGTTTCAATTCAATTGAATGCATTGATACAGGTCATATATACAGGGGAAAAACTATTTTGATATTTAAACTTTAATTTTCAAAATTTAATTGTTTTTTTTTATTTTTAAGTCCCTTACCCTGCAAAATTTTTCTGAAATGAACTTTTTCCCATCTTTCTTTTGGCATTAAAAAAAAACTTTTAAAAAGGGGGGTGCTTCCCAAAAAAGGGATCTGATTTGACCAGCAACAGTGCAAAATCAGATCAGACTCCCATGGATGTGAAGGTGATCATGATCTACACTGTTTTTTGGGTTTGGTTTCCCGGTTTTCCCGGGTTTATCGGTACAATCCCAAATTTACTCACTTTCGAAAAGATGGGTATATACCTTTTCGTAAAAAAAACCCGGGTTTCAAATTTCGGTTTTTTCCATAAAAGTAAAAAAAAAAAATTTCTTCCCCAAAATCTGGGGCAAAAAAAGCAAAATTTAAAAACCCAAATACGTGAAAACCACTCAGAGTAAAACCCCCCTTGACAGGGGGGGAGAGCTAACCGTGCGAATAGTTTCGAAACCCAAAATTATTCCCTGAAATACTTTTTTTCCCCGTCGTTTTAAACAACGTAAACCCAAAACTTAATTTCAAAAATTCGAACTATTTTTCTTTGTAAATTTTTTTTTAAAACCAATGAAAAAAAAATGATGTAAAAAAAAATTACAAAACTAAGCTGAAACCCCGAAAAAAAAAATAATCGGTTTTTTGCGAACCCTTAGAAAAAATGTTATTGTTGGAAATTTTGGGTTTATTAAGTGTTCTGAAGGTTTTTGTTCAATTAACAAGGGGGCAAACCCCTTTGGGGGGCTGACGCCCCATCGATTTTTTTTTTTTTATAACAGAAAAATTGTTTCCAACCCCTGATTTTTTTAAAATCTAAAAAGGGCCATCAAAACTTGCAAAAAAAACAGGGTTTAGGTTTTGTTTTTTTGATGTACAAATTCCCCTTTTGGGTTGGAAAAACTTTGGGAAGTTTTTAAAGCAATAGTTTGATAGTTTATGGGGAAAAGTTGCCTTAAAAAAATTAAAACCAAACCCAAAAAAAAAGGGTTTTTTAAGTCCCAAAAAGGGGGGAATAAATTTTTGCAAAAGAATTTGGTGAAGTTATTTGCTTGCTTACAGGGGCAGCTTATGATGGGGAACAAGGTTGCAAGTTTAAAAAAATGCTTTGATAGGGTTTTAAAAGAAAAAGTTGGGGCCTTTAAAAATAAAAATTAACCAAGAAAACTGATATTTTCTTTAAATCCAAAGGGGCCTAAATCCCTTTGGGAAAAAACAAGATGGAGTTATTTTTCTTGCTGTCCCGGGGCAGCTTATAATGGGGAACAAGTGTTGCAATTTCAAAACAAAAGCTTTGATAGTTTAAGGGTAAAAATGCCCCAAAAAATAAAAATTAAAACCCAAGGGAAAAATGTTTTTTTAAAATCCCAAAAAAGGAAAATAAATTTTTGCAAAAAGCAAGTGGGTTAAAGTTTTTTGATGTACAGGGTTGCTTTGTGGGGAACAAGTTTTTCCCCGTTTTAAAGCAATAGCCTTTAAAAGTTTAAGGGGGGAAAAGTTGCCCCAAACCCTAAAACTTAACCCCAAGGAAAAACGTATTTTCTAAGTACAAAAAAGGGGCCCTAAATCTTGCCAAAAAACAAGAAGGAGTTTTTGTTTCTTGCTATAAAAAGGGTCAGCTTATGATGGTGAACAAGTCTTCCCAAATTTCAAAGCAATAGCCTTTTTTAGGTTTAGGAGAAAAACTGCCCCAAACAAAAAAAAAACTTTAACCCGGGCCCACCCGACGCCGACAAACCGCTAATGAAGAAAAAAACTCATATTTTTTTTTTAAAAAAACCGATAGCAAAAATTGTTTCCCGTGTTTCCCTTTTTAAAAAATTACTAGTCAACCAGTCGAAATTATTTATGAGTGGTGGTTTTGACTTGTTTAGAGGTAATTTGAAAGCAAAAAATAAAGGAAGCCCCCGGGGGGGACTTGATTTCCATACTTCCCCCAAATTTCCCCTTTTTAAAAATTTAAACACTTTTTCACTTCCCATTCTTTAATTCCTACTTCCCAAATTCAAACTTCCAAACTTCTGACTTCTAACTTTTCCCCACTTCTGACTTCCAAATTTCCCTACTTTCCAAATTCTTATTTCCCAAAATTTCCCCCCATTCTTTTCTTGACTTTTTGACTTTTTAAATTCCTTCTTCTAAATTTCCCGATTCCGACTTCCAAAATTCCGCACTTCTGACTTCCAAATTCCTGACTTTTTACTTTCCCCTTTCCCCACTTTCCCCCACTTCTTACTTCTATCTCCGCACCCTTTTGACTTCTTTAAAATTTCCCGACTTTCGACTTTTGATTCCATTCCACACTTCCCTTTCTTCCCCCGGGAATTCTTACTTCCCTTGTCAAATTCCCACTTTTTGACTTTTAAAATTCCACAGTTTTAGACTTCTAAATTCTGATTTCCCAAATTCCGGGACTTCTGACTTCCCAAATTTCCTCTTTTGGGAAATCGGAAATAAGAAGTGTGAAAATGGAAGAAGAAGTCAGGAAGTTGGGAATCAAAGTGCGGAAGTTGGAAGTCGGAAGTAAGAATCCGGAAAATTTGGGGAAATCAAAATGTGGAAGTTTTGGGAAATCCCGGGAATTTTGAAGAAAAGGGAAATAAGAATTTAAAAGTTTGGGAAATAAAAAGTGTGGAAAATTTGGGAAAAACAGAAGTTGAAATCAGGGAAATTTGGGAATCAGAAGTGCGGAAGTTAGAAGTCAGAAAATGTGGAAGTTTGAATTTAAAAAGAGGAAGTCAAAAGTTGGAAAGGGAAAGTGAAAAGTTAGAAGTGAGAAGTGGGAAATCGGAAAAAACAAATTTTCCCTCCCCCCCCCCCCCCCCCCCCGGGGTTCCATAAATAAGGTTTTATTTTTAAAAATTTCCCGCAGTATGGGTTAAAAACAATTTCTCCCAATGAGTGAAAACAAGATTTAAATTTATAGGACGAGGTATCTGCTTAGATTTTTTTTTTGGAAAACTAGTCCTTAAGAATATTTTTTTTTTACCCCCTTTCATAATTTTAAAACATAAAAAACATTCCAAACCCCTAACTTAAAATGTTTTTAAATTTAAAAACCCAGCAAAATTTTTTTGTATTGTGGACCAACTTGACCCCGATGGTTTTTTCCTTTGCATTAAATACATAATGGGCCAACCCACTATTGAAAAAGGGGTGTATTAAAACACGGGGCTCCAGAGAAAAAGAAAAAATAAATTTTTTTGTAAATATAAAAAAGTTATTGGAAAATTTTTTAAATGATCAAAGGGAAGTATATATAAAGAAGGGCGGAACTTGACCGCAATGGTTTTACCTTAAACCCGTTATTCATATTGGTTATTTCATTTTAGAAATCAAGGGTGTTGGGTAGCCTGTAAATTTTTATGGAATTAGTTTTTTTATACAGTTTCAGTATAAAATTATAATCTTTCTTGATCAACTGAAACCCTTCAAAACACTAATTTATATTTAAAACAAATTTTTATTTTCCTTTTTTTTCTTTCAGCTGTGTTTTTTTCGTACACTCCTTTTTCTTTAAAAGGCTTTTGGGCCCCCCCCCTTATGTTTTTAAAAAATGCAAAGGTCAAACCCTTTGGGGGTCAAAGTTGCGTCCACTAACTTTGATACTGCCCTGTTTTATGAATCTTCCCCCAAAAAATACACGGGTACCCTTTAAACACCCCTTTATTTTACAATGAAATAATCGATAGACAATCAGCCTAAGGTCACCATCGTGGGCCCCGTTGCACTAAATATATATCTATTACATACGTGTAAAAAATACAAAGGGAAAAACATTTCTTATGTAATGTAAATACAAACATGGGATCCCTATCGTTTAAAAAACCCGTTTCGTTTTTGTTTTTGGAAACCGGGATCGGCCCCCTTCGTCCTTAACAAAATCCAAAAACCCAAGGGTTTTCAAAGCCAAAAACCAAAATGTGTCCAGCATGGGAAAAAGGGTAACGAAGTTGAAATTTTTTTTAGACTTAGTTTACCAAAGTTAAAAGAGGGATGACCCATTAAAAGGTTTAAAATTTTGTTAGATATAAAATTTTTGTGAAACGTTTTTTTGAAAACAACTCTTTTTTTTTATTGATTATACATTTTATAAAATAGTTTAGAAGCAAATAAATGTTCTCAAGTTCATAATATGAGCTGGGCCATGAGAAAACCAACACAGTGGCTTTGTGACCAGCATGGATCCAGACCAGCCTGCGCATCTGCGAAGTCAGTGGTCAGGATCCATGCTGTTCGCTTTCAAAGCCTACTGCTATTAGAGAAACTGTTAGCGAACAGCACAGACCCTGACCAGACTGCGCAAATGCGCAGGCTGGTCTGGATCCATGCTGGTCGCAAGGCCACTATGTTGGTTTTCTCACGGCATGGCTCATTTGACTGAACAAGATCATTTTAAGCCAAAATCTGGAGTTCAGTGCCTTTAACATTTATTTTGAGGGAGGGTCACTTAAAGGTTAAGGAAATAGTGAAACAGCTCTTTTACTTGTGTGATTATATTTGCGATAACAAGCTGTCTTATATAAAAAAAATATTAATAACCGATAGCAAGCATTTAACTTGTTGCTTTTTTTTGAATGTCAGAATATGCATTCTTTGACTCAGATCTGTTTGCCTGAGGAAATGTTAACAGATGGTTTAGTTTGACTGTAGCAAACATTAAGTTAGAAAAGTTAGAACAAATATTTTCTAGAAAACATCATGCTGCCGTTTCAGTAGCAATATTTCTTAACAAATGAAAAATTCACCCTATGTAACAGGTACCACTGATTAGCGGTGACAACACTGATAGAGTGCAGGAGATTTACCCATGAAAAAAAAGTCTTTTAACTATTCAAGAATATTAATGTGCTTGAATAGCTGCATGTATCGGTATTGAAAATGGAATTAATCTGATTCATGAACACATTTTAGGACTTTGTCCATATAGAAAAATCAGTACTTTTTTCATGAACATGATGATGAGTGTTCCGAAATTTAAAACGAACTGAAAAGTGGGCTGAGATACAATTCATCAAACAGTTCATAAACAGGTCAACAGATTCTTTTTCATATAAGCAGTTCATATGAAGAAAAAATTAATCAAGGGCCATAACTGACTGGGAAGCTTAACCGGCCGAAGTGTCTAACTGAAATACTATGGAAAACACTGTTCATTTATAATTGAGCCACACCATGAGAAAACCAACATAGTGGCTTTGCGACCAGCATGGATCCAGACCAGCCTGTGCATATCGCATTTTCGTTTGAGCGTAGAATTGGAAATTTCGCGATTCAGCATCTTAATATCTACAAGTCGTGAACCGTGATATTTAAAAATGTGATTTATTTAAGTACATGTATACCAATTTTTACATGTACATCTGGGTTTACTACAAATCTTATTCGAATCTGTCCTCAGGTAAAACGGATTGCTTTTTTCTTCACTTTTTACTCACTGTACATAATACATATATAAGGTACATTGTTACACAAGAAAAAAAATCGCAATTGCATATTCCGATACCCTCAGCAACCCTTGACTGAATTGTTTGGTATAATAAAACGACAATATACAGACGATCAGGACTTGAATATTTCTTTTTTTCCTTTATGAAGTAATTGTTTGAGACGTATAGATATCGAAGCAAGTGTGACTGGTATGCCATCCGATCTAATAGTTATAGGAGAGAAAATTAACCACTTACTTGTGTCATAGTGCAAAATGTATATGTTTCGAATTTAATTACTAAGTTTACAACACTTTAATTACTATTTACGCCCAGCTAAATGATACTGACACTTTCAACTCCAAAACGTTTTCACACCGTTTGGAGGTGTGAAAACTTAGACAACAGGTATTGTAAAATTGCAACTAAACAAATTGAAACACGGTTTTAAGGGCATAACAATACATTCATAGGAGCGCATTTTTCGTAAAATTGCATTTCATAAAACCGTGACTTTGTTACATAGAAAAAAAGGGCAAGCGCCGGGACCAAAAACCTTTTCGTAGTATACCCCTTTTTTTTTTTTAAATTGTGACTTGCATCGCGA
>NW_026459807.1:0-73930 GCF_021730395.1 Mercenaria mercenaria
CAACAAAGCGCACATTTATTTGTCTACCACTTCTTGCTAGTGCGGACATTAGCGGAAGGGGGGTGGGGATACACGAGAGCAATACTAGAATTACTTGATAAACAAGAGGTCGTCGAACACGAAATGCCCCCCTTGATGCATTCAGTACTTGCACAAGGAACAGAAATTATTTGCTCACTGTAAACAGAAGTTCTACTGTTCTGGTTCAATGTGACATTGACCTTTGAACTATTGACCTCAAAATCAACAGGGGTCATCTCCTGGTCATGATCAACCTCCCTATCAAGTTAAGTGATCCTAGACCCAAGTGTTCTGAAGGTTTCGTCTGAAAAGGGTTTAAATTTTCCGGGTCAATGTGACCTTGACCTTTAGCCTACAGATCTCAAAATCTATAGGGGTCATCTACAGGTCATGACCTAACTCCCTATCAAGTTTCATGATCCTAGGCCTAAGCATTCTCAAGTTTTTGTCTGGAAATGGTTTAAATGTTCCGGGTCACTGTACACTTGACCTTTGACCTACTGACCTTAAAATCAATAGGGGTCATCTGCTGGTCATGATGAACCTCACTATCATCTTTCATGACCCTTGGCCCAAGCGTTCTCAAGAAATCGTCCAGAAACTGTTTTAACTGTTCCCAGCCAATCTGACCTTGAACTTTGACCAAATGACCTCAAAATCAATAGGAGTCATCTGCTGGTCATGATCAATCTCCCTGTCAATTGTCCTGATCCTAGGCCCAAGAGTTCTTGAGTTATTGCCCAGAAACCATTTTACTGTTCCTGGTCACTGTTACCTTGAACTTTGACCTACTGACCTCAAAATCAATAGAGGTCATTTGTTGGTCATGACCAACCTCCCTATCAACTTTCATGATCCTAGACCCAAGCAATCTTGAGTTATCGTCCGGAAACCGTTTAAATGTTCCGGGTCACTGTGACCTTGAACATTGACATACTGATCTCAAAATCAAAAGGAGTCATCTGTTGGTCATGACTAACCTTCCTATCAACTTTCATGATCCTAGGCCAAAGCGTTCTTGAGTTATCATCCGGAAACCGTTTAAATGTTCAGGGTCACTGTGACCTTGACCTTTGACATACAGATCTCAAAATCAATAGGGGTCATCTGCAGGTGATGACCAACCTTTCTATAAACTTTCATGATCCTAGGCCCAAGCGTTATTGAGTTATCATCCGGAAACGGATTGGTCTACATACAGACCGACCGACCGACCGACATCTGCAAAACAATATACCCCTCCTTCTTCGAAGGGGGGCATAATAACTATAGGCATCTCTCAATACTACATTTAACATGTTAAACGGCGCAATTTTGGGGTCTCTGTGCAAAATTAAGGACGTTGACTTCGTTTTACTTGTCAATCACTTGTCAAAGTGGGTTCAAAACTTCGTTTTCGGCATAGAATTCTTCACGTGAGGAAAATCGATAGTGCGAGTCAATGCCTGAAATAATTCTTAGGGTTTCCTTTATCAGTCCAAGCTGCGAAAGCCGTCATATGACCTTAATTGTGCAGGCGTGACCCTAAATCTAATGAAACAAAACAAAACATGTGCAATGTGTAAACTGCTGTAAATAATGCTTTTTGCTTTTCATTTTTTACAATAGATATTTTATATTTTGCACAGATTTAAATATCCTTCGATATAAAAACATGTCCATCTCTACGAGTCAGTCGAATACATACTCGACTTGTAACGCAAGCAGAGCTATAAATGGAATAGAAACACCAGATCCTGAAATTGACAACATTGATACTAATTTATGTAAGGCGTGTAGTATAGCTCAGATGAATGGATCAGTGCACGCGTGGTGGCAAGTGGACCTAGGTAGACCATTTCTGATAGAGGCTTTTAGAATTTTCGGCAGACCAAGTAAGTGTCTCCATTCATGTTTCTTTCAATCAAGAAATAAACACCTCATATTCTGGTTTTAGAAAATAAAGGAACAACATGTTATATGGATTTGAAATTGTTACGAATTTTGAGATATCAGTAAACGTTTGGATTTGTATACACATGTATCTTTACAATGTATTCAGAACTGCTTTAAAAACTTGTTGACGTCCAGCAAAAACAATTGTGAATATTTAGAAAGAAAATAAACATAACACTGTAACGTTTTATTTTTCGTTTAATTTTGAAATCATTCATGCGTTAAATTGGAGAAGATAACTAAGAGTCTATTTCATGATTTCCAGTCTGCGAACATTCTATCTGACGGATAGATAGATATATCGAAAAATACAGGCGGAAAATACGCCGTTATTGTTTGATTTTATGCCACCATCGAAAAGTGTGTTCTTCAAGTCGTAAGCGCTCGCCGGGTTTGCGTTAATAAACACACGTATATTAAATATTCATTTTACAAAAGAAATATTCGCTGCTCAGCGAAAGTCCTTATTTCCAATTAAATATAAATGCCTATCAAATACATCTACTCATTCTATCAAAACAATGTAACGAACACTTGGTCTGTGTACCTGAAGCTTGTCTTGAAACACAACACGATTATGCCAGTTCTAACATTTTTATTTTACTACGAAGAGCAATGCACAGTTAGTTACAAATGTTCAGTCTAATTTCTAGATATAATCAAAGTTCAATGAGACTTTTAAAACAGTTCTGTTAACAACTCTTTAAACATAAGTTCTTAATTATAAATGTACCTCGGCCTAGCTCTTGGCAAAGCTTATGAAGTTTCAGCTCATGAGAGCGGGACGACATGTCCCTTGCCCGTCACCACCTGGGCAGATCACAGAGTATATTGAGTTTATAAAGGATTATACAGGAAAACACAGCAGACACATTATTTCACTTCCTGTCTACCTGGTAATTAAACTTGGATATTAACGGATGTTCTACACCCTGAAGCTACTGTACAGTTGACAAGTTTTGTCTGACTTTTGAAATGTACATCAAAATCTTAATTATCCGAAAGAAATACCAAAATAAAAAGTTATAAACCTAGGTATTACATTACAACAATTAACCTGGTGTAACAGTACGATTTTCCCCAGTCAGTTTTTCCCCGGGGAAAAACAACCGGTTGATTTCTTCCCAGGGGTAAAAAACAACTGGTTGATTCTTTCCCCGGGTAAAACTCAACTGGTTCGTTTCCCGATAGTTTTTGTGCATAAACAAGGGAGATAAAAACACCTGGTTGTTTCCCCCCCCCCCCCCCTGGTTGTCCCCCCCCCCCATTTTCTGTACATTTACGCTCCCCCTGGTTTTTTTCCCTCCTACTAAGTTTCTGTGCATAAACAAGGGAGAAAGAAACAACCAGTTGGTTTCATCTCCCCCTGGTTGTTTTTATCCACTAGTTTTTGTGCATAAACAAGGGAGGAAAAGCCAACTAATTGATTTTTTTCTCCCCCCACCCCCTGATTGTTTTTCTCCACTAGTGTTTGTGCATAAACAAGGGAAAAAAGCCAGTTGGGTGATTTTTCTCCCCCACCACTCTCCTGGTTAGTTTCCCCTTCTCCCCCACCACTCTCCTGGTTAGTTTCCCCCTATACTTTTTCGTTTTACAAAAAATAACAAAAAAAACAAACAAAAAAACAGGGTGATAAAAAACAAGCCAGTTTTTTTTTCAGACGCTTGCTTAGTTTTTGTTCCCGTAATTTTTGTATATAAAGGAAAAACAAACCAACCAGTTGGTTTTTTTCTCCTCCCTGGTTAGTTGTTCCCACCTCAGCTTTTACACACGAACCAAAAAGGAAAGACTGACTAGTTGGTCCTTTCACCCTAGTATGAATACATCTACATGCCAGAAAAATAATACATGCTGAAGGGGGAAGAAACTGACTGAATAATACATTGTGAATATGGAAGAAAATGTCTAAATGCGGTTCTAAATCTTTCCACCCTGTACGTATGTATGCATCTACATGTCTGAATAATACACATTGAAGGGGGAAGAAACAGAGCAGTTGGATCTCCACCCCCCCGCCCCCCCCCCTCCCCCCTCCTCCATTATGTATGTATCTGCATGTGTGAATAATACAAAAAGAAGAGGGAGAACTGTCTAGTTGGTTTCAAATCTTTCCACCCTAGTATGTAAGTATATGCATATCTGTACAATTCACAGTGAATTGGATGAAACTAGTCAGTTGGTCCTTTCCCCACTGTGAAGGGGGAAGAAACTGACTATTTGGTTCTTTTGCCCTAGCGTGTATGTACAATGTATCTACATGTCTGAATAATACACTGAAACATGATGGGGGAAGAAACTGATTGGTTGGTTCTTTCCCCCCTAGTATGTATGTGTCTACATGTGTGAATAATAGGAGGTGAAGGGGGAAGAAAATGACTAGCTGGTTACCCCCCCCCCCCCCCCCCCCCCATCCCCTCTAGTATGTATGTGTCTACATGTTTGAGTAATAGGATGTGAAGGGGGAAGAAACTGACTGGTTGTTCTTTCCCCCCTAATATCTATGTGTCTGCATGTGTCAGTAATAGGCGGTGAAGGGGTAAGAAACTGACTGGTTGGTTCTTTCCCCCTAGTATGTATATGTCTGCATATATGAATAATAGACGGTGAAGGTGGAAGAAGGGAAGAAACTAACTGGTTGGTTTTTATCCCTAGTATTCATGTGTCAACATGTTTGAGTAATAGGCGGTGAAGCGGGAAGAATATGACTGGTTGGTTCTTTCCCCCCTAGTATGTATGTGTCTACATGTGTGAATAATAGGCGGTGAATGGGAAAGAAACTGACTGGTTGTCCCCCCCCCCCCCCACCCCTTAGTATGTATGTGTCTACATGTTTGAGTAATAGGCGGTGAAGGGGAAAGAAACTGACAGATTGGTTTCTTCCCCGCCCCTCCCCCCCTGCCCCAGTACGTATGTGTCTATATGTGTGAATAATAGGTGGTGAAGGGGTATGAAAATGACTGTTTTTCCCCCCTAATATATATATGTCTGCATATATATGTTCTGTCCCCTTAGAATGTATGTGTCTACATGTGTAAATAATAGGAGGTGAAGGGGGAAGAAACTGACTGGTTGGTTTCTTCCTGCCCCCACCCTAGTACGTATGTGTCTATTTGTGTGAATAATAGGTGGTGAAAGGGTAAGAAAATGACTGGTTGGTTTTTCCCCCCTAATATATATATGTCTACGTGTTTGAGTAATAGTCGGTGAAGGGGAAAGAAACTGACTGGTTGGCTCTTTCCCCTCTCGAATGTATGTGTCTACATATGTGAATAATAGAAGGTGAAGGTGGAAGAAAATGACTGGTTGGTTCTTTTCCCCTAGTACGTTTGTGTCTACATGTGTGTATACTAGATGGTGAAGGGGGAAGAAAATGACTAGTTGGTCCCCAGCCTAGTATGTTTGTGTCTACATGTTTGAGTAATAGGATGTGATGGGGGAAGAAACTGACTGGTTGTTCTCCGCCCCCCCCCCCCCGGCCGGCGGTGGAGGGGTAAGAAACTGACTGGTTGGTTCTTTCCCCCCTAGTATGTATATGTCTGCATGTGTGAATAATAGAGGGGGAAGAAGGGAAGAAACTAACTGGTTGGTTATTACCCCTATTATTCATGTGTCAACATGTTTGAGTAATAGGCGGTGAAGGGGGAAGAATATGACTGGTTGGTTTTTTCCCCCCTAGTATGTTTGTGTCTACATGTGTGAATAATAGGCGGTGAATAGGAAAGAAACTGACTGGTTGTTTCCCCCCACCCTTAGTATGTATGTGCCTACATGTTTGAGTAATAGGCGGTGAAGGGGAAAGAAACTGACTGGTTGGTTTCTTTCCCCCCTAGTACGTATGTTTCTATATGTGTGAATAATAGGTGGTGAAGGGGTAAGAAACTGACTGGTTGGTTCTTTCCCCACTAGTATATGTATGTGTCTAAAAGTGTGAATAAACGGAGGTGAAGGGGGAAGAAACTGACTGGTTGGTTCTTTCCCCATTAGTACGTATGTGTCTACATGTGTGGATAAGAGGTGGTGAAGGAGTGTCTACATTTTGAGTAATAGGCGGTGAAGGGGGAAGAATAGCCTGGCTCCCTGGCTGCATGGTTATTTTCATAGAAATACTGGAAACATTTTGTAAGAAAATTTACGCCTCTAAAATAGCACAATTTTATCTGATGGCTGAACCATACAGCCTGGTGAAAGTTGGCCAGTGTAACCCTAGATTGTCCCTGTAAACTGTTAACTACTGAGAACCTTATCAATTGTGAGGCAATTAACTATCAAATGTAATGACACGTTCTCCTTACCAATTTGATAAGGGTCATTTGAGAAAACATCAGATGTTGTTATTTTCTAGAAGAGTATGATACTGAGCCCATTCATGATTCAACAGTTTACTAGTAAATGTAAGAGTGAAATATTGTATGTGGATAATTATTTGGAGGTAACATTAACTCAGGATCTTTTTTATTATAAATTTTTAGGTTTTATTAAATGTTAAATATGAAAACTCTAACTACAGAAAGTGTTTACTGTTGTGGTAAAATTAACCCTTACATCAAAAAAGTTCAAGTGTATTTTATGTAGAGAAATGAAAGAAAACAGAAAAGAAAGACAGCGCTTGTTTCATGGTCAAGAAAAAAACAGACTTGTACTGGTACATAATTGAGCGATTTTTGGGTTATTAATGAACTAATGGCAATACACTGGCAACATACAACAGCTGATAATAAACGACCAATGCACTAGCAATAGGAGGGAATTCAGACAAACCAGTGTCAAGTCAGTGTATTTCAAGATTGATGTCAGATTTACCTGACAAAAACTGGTATCTAGTTTCTGGTATAAAACTGACAAAAACAGGGTAACAAACTGACAATATCTTGGTTACAACCTTTGAATTTTCAGTGTATTACCCTATGACATTTAGACTATTACCAGAATTGTTCAGTTATTGCCAGATATCTGACATCACTCTGGAAATACAATGACATTATATTGGTTTGTCCAAAATCCCTCCTATTGCTAGTGTATTGGTCGTTTATTATCAGCTGTTCCGTGTTGTCAGTGTATTACCATACTTTCTTCAGTTAAATGCCAGTTTTGCAGTCTGTCTATTGTCATATGTGTCTTAAATTGCGTTAATAAAGTGTACTGAAATTAAAAATATTTCATTCATGCATGATTTAATAGTGTTTTGCATATAGTGTGTTTTAGTTACTTGTCAGTTTAATGCCAGATTATTGTATGCTGTTACCAGGTCTGGTACTACACTGATAATAAACTCAATACACACTGTGATAACTGGTGATAACAGAGTAACAAGCTGGAAATTAGCTGGTAAAAAATCAAATGCAACTGGGGCAATTTCAAAAGTTAAGTTGCCAGTTGGTCAACAGAATAAAACATAATTTCCTTTTAAATATTCTTTTACAACATGCTATTGGTTTGGTCTTACTTGTTCATATTTTAAAACTTTTCATTATAGCTTCATCCATTTCATCATTAAAAGTGAAGTTTAAAATTATTTAATTCTTTATCTAAAGATCATAAATCCTCTGATAAATATGTAAAAGCACATTTCTGTTGTCTGATAAGCCAATACAAGCTGAGGGCAGGCCATAAATCGGTAAATTAGGTGCGGCTCATTAAATGATGGTTAGCACATGAAACCCTTAGGTAACACGTCACAGTAATAGCAGCTGATTGTCACTGAAAGAAATTAATGGGAATTTGTCTCACAAATTTGTGAGACACTGGAAGCCAACTTTCACCAGTCCCTATGTTCGGAGCCAGGGGCAATAAAAAATCTCAATGTAGAAACAACCTTCTGGAGTTACTTCCCTCTTAATGAAGAAAACTGATATATGTAAATAAGAACAAACACAGGGACGGGAGCCAGTCTAGGGAAAGAAACTTACTGGTTGGTTCTCTCCCCCTCCTCCAATGTATGTATGTGTCTACATGTGTGAAGGGGGAAGAAACTGACTGGTTTTGGTTCTTTTCCCCCTAGTATGTATGTGTCTGCATGTGTGAATAATAAACGTTGAAGGGGGAAGAAAATGACTGGTTGGTTCTTTCCCTCTAGTGTGTATGTATCTATATGTGTGAGTTATAGGCGGTGAAGGGGGAAGAAACTGACTGGTTGGTTCTTTCCCCCTAGTGTGTATGTATCTACATATGTGAACAAGCAAATTCGATGAATTGGTATCCCCCGCCGAAAGGGTTTGTGGTGAGGAATGGCAAAAAAATATATCCGGCAAAAAGTTAAGGATGTTAATAAGAAGCAAATAATTTCATTTGTCAAAATCAATTTAACAGAAAACAAATGTTTAATTAAAGAGTACATAATAAATGTATGATACTTTGATCCTGACTAAAGAATTTATTTTGAATGGGATATGCTTACTGTAATAAGCTTAGCTTTTAAAATTAAATGCAGTTAATTGAAATATGAGCCTGAAGTTTAACTGGAACGAAATATTGTCTTTGAGTGGTTTGGCACCAGGTGTTGTTGTTTAACATGTACATTTGAACTTAAAAAAACAGATGTCCTTATGAGAACACTGGTAAGATATCTTGAACATGACTGAGGGCAAGGTTTGTGCAGTCACAACTTAACATGTTGAAGGTTTGAACATTTAAAAAAAAAAAAAAAAGGAATGGAAATATATATATGTATATATATTTATTTTTTAAGGGTGTGGGGGTGCGGGGGAACGGGAGAGGAAACAAAATTTCACATGTTGATTATAAATATTGATGGAAAATTAAAAATGAAAAACAAGAGGGTCATGATGACCCTGGATCGCTCACCAGAGTAATATGAGCTACATGTTTCTAATGTCAAATTGATGATTTTTAGAAATTTTTTGGAAGATTTTCCGATGTACAATCAAGTAACCCCTGGGGCGGGGCGAATTTTACCCCGGGGGTCATGATTTGAACAAAATTTGTAGAAGTCTACTAGGAAATGTTACATATCAAATATGTAAGATCTAGGCCTTCTGGTTTATTTTTAGCAAATTTATGAAGATTTCCCTATGTACAATCAAGTAACCCCAGGGGCTGGGTCAATTTGACCCTGGGGGGTCAAGATTCGAACCAATTTGGTAGAGGTCCACTAGGCAATGCTACATGTCAAATATCTAAGCTCTAGGCCTTCTGGTTTATTTTTAGAAAATTTTGAAGATTTTTCTATGTACAATCAAGTAACCCCATGGGGCGGGGTCAATTTGACCCTGGGGGTCATGATTTTAACAAATTTTGTAGAAGTCTACTAGGCAATGCTACAAATCAAATATCTAAGATCTAGGCCTTCTAGTTTATTTTTAGAAATTTTTTGAAGATTTTCCTAGGAAAAAAACAAGTGACCCCTGGAGCGGGGTCAATTTTGACCCAGGGGTCATGATTTGAAAAAATTTTGTAGAGGTCCACAAGGCAATGCTACATGTGAAATATCTAAGCTCTAGGTCTTCTGGTTTATTTTTAGAAAATTTTTAATGATTTTCCTAAGTAAAATCAAGTGACCCCTGGGGCGGGGTCAATTTTGACCCCAGGGTTCATGATTTGTACAAATTTTGTAGAGGTCCACTAGGCAATACTACATGTGAAATATCTAAGCTCTAGACCTTCTGGTTTATTTTTAGAAAATTTTGAAGATTTTTCTATGTACAATGAAGTAACCCCATGGGGCGGGGTCATTTTGACCCTGGGGGGTCATGATTTGAACAAATTTTGTAGAAGTCTATTAGGCAATGCTACATGTCAAATACCTAAGATCTAGGCCTTCTGGTTTATTTTTAGAAAATTTTTGAAGATTTTCCTATGTAAAATCAAGTGACCCCTCGGGCGGGGTCAATTTTGACCCTGGGGTCATGATTTGAACAAATTTTGTAGAGGTCTACTAGGCAATGCTACATGTGAAATACTTAAGCTCTAGGCCTTCTGGTTTATTTTTAGAAATTTTTTGAAGATTTTCCTATGTAAAATCAAGTGACCCATGGGGCGGGGTCAATTTTGACCCCGGGGTCATGATTTGAACAACTTTAGTAGAGGTCCACTAGGCAATGCTACAAGTCAAATATCTAAGCTCTAGGGCTTCTGGTTTTTGAGAAGAAGATTTTTAAAGATTTTCCTATGTAAAATCAAGTGACCCCTGGGGCGGGGTCAATTTTGACCCCGGGGCCCCGGGTGACCAAGGCAAGTGGGCGACCAGGTGTGGGTGCGCAACTTTGCATGTTTATAATAAATGTTCACAGAAAAGATTGAAAGAAATTTAATGAAATTCTGCCAAATGGCAAGTTTGTTATGTACAAATATGTGGATTTTTAGACAATTAAAGGGGTATAACTCTGCAGTTACAAAAGAAATCCATACGAAATTGTGTGTGCACAACCACATTATAGTGCTCTAAATTCTGTTAAAGTTTCATAGTTCAAGGTCAAATATATCAAAAGTTATGATGCAGAAATTGCCATATTTATAGTACCCTATATAGTTAACACTAGAAACTTCTAAGGGCCATAACTCTGGTGTTACTTGGGCAATCTGACTGAAACTTGACGGGCCGCAAGAACTCATAGTGGTGAACATGTATATGAAGTTTTAAATAAATATTCCCAACCATTTCCTAGATATGGCTCCGGACGGACGGACGGACGGACGGACGGAAGGACGGATGGACGGACGGACGGACGGACGGAAAGACGGACGGAAGGACGGACGGACGGACGGACAACGCCAAAACTATATCCCTCCGACTTTCGTCGGGGGATAATGATAGGCGATGACGGGAGAAGAAAATGACTGGCTGAATAATACACAGTGCAGGGGGAAGAAACTGTCTAGTTGGTCCTTACCCCCTGTTGTGTATGTATCAGCATGTATGAATAACAGGCGGTGAAGGGGGAAGAAACTGACTGATTGGTTCTTTCCCCCTAGTACGCATGTATCTACCTTTCTAAATAACATACATTAAAGGTGCGAGGAAACTGACTTGTTGGTTCCTTTCCCCCTACTATGTACATACCTGAATGATTTGCTGGTTCTTTCTCCACTAGTATTTTTAGGTCTAACATGTTGCCCTTAATTTAGCATTTTTGTTGATCAGTCTGTCTGATGAGATTGCTATAGCTAACATATTTTCATTTCTGTGTAGAAAAAAAGGGCGTAAAACTATCCAGTGGGGAAGAACTAACCATGGATCGAGGGCGAGGGGACATCTGGTTGCTTTTTTCTCCATTTATGTACAGGGGTGGGGGTTAAAAACACATAGTAGGGAGAAAAGACTCACTGGTTAGTTTCTTCTCCCTTCAACTAGGTGGGATGTGTGGGGAGGGGAATAACCTGGGGGACCAACTAGTTACTTTTTTTCTCCCCTTAAACTAGGGTAGAGAAAAAAAACCTACTGATATTTTTTGCTTCCTTTTCGTGTTCAAACATATTTTCGTTTTTGTAGACAAAAAGTGTGGAGAAAAAACCCAACCGGCTGGTTTTCCATTTTTGTGTAATCACTTTTGTGTACAAAAATGAATGGGGGGAACCCAACCAGGGGGGGGGGGGGGGGGGGGGGGGAACAACTGGTTGATTTTTTTACCCGGGGAAAAAACTGAATGGGAGAAAAACTGGGCTGTTACAAGGGGATGAAAATCAGGATTATTTGCAAAATATTCGTTTAAATACAGGTTATGTGGTACAGAGTCAGCATATAGAAGCGTATATCAGCAATATTTCAATGGATGGAACAAAGACTGGGTTCAACGTATATATAAATAGTTCAATTGGTTATATATTCCTAACCAGTTTTAAATCACCTAGAGTGTTTCGATATTTACAATTACGGCAAATTCAAATCAATGCATTAACATTGTGTGAAGTAAAGGTATACGAAGCAGGTACATGTTTCTATATTGTTTGTTTTTGTAAGTCACAACTTGCAATACTTCTAAACTTCAATTAACATTTGAACTATTAACTTTTATTATATAATAAGATGTTAGCTAATTAAGTTAAGAAGCAGGATATATATTTCACGATAATAATAATTAATTATCACTGAATGAAAAAAAACCACTTAAGTTATGCCATGTTTTTAGATATTTCGTGCCACTAAATTGCTAATTCGAGTGTTTATGTAGTAACGTTTCTTGATAATATGATGTTTAAATGTCAGAATGTCCGGTCAAAACATTTGGAGATAAATGCGTAAACCAATGTCACTGTGCAGACGAACTATCTTGCAATAGAATTACAGGCAAATGTGTAACTAATGAGTGTTTATCTGGATGGAAAGGAAGTTCGTGTAATGAACGTAAGTTTTTATCATCATTTTATCAGAATAATATTGAATTTCGTAAATTAAATGATATAAAATGATTGACATTATATGCCACTTGAGGCGTTTTCTGTTTTAGCCATTTTATATAACAATAATGTATGTAGTACATGTATCTGGTTATACTTGTTAAGTAGGCGAATTTGGGAGTGGAGCTATAACGAATTCCTCAATATTTTCGTTACGAGCACTCATTTTATATTAGAAGCTACTGTTCATGTGATCCTTGTATCATTTTTTAGACTTCTTGCAAGAAAAAAATTACATCCATGAAAGAAATAACATCATGATTTTTCTAAAGCAGATAACCTACTATTGATATATATTTTGTAATCAGCTTCTGTTTTTAATGATGAAATGTGTAACAAGACCGCTTGGAAGCATATAATGCAACCAACCAAAATTATAACAGACGTCGTTTGAGTAAGTCTTTTAATGAGAGGTAATGCAAAGGGCAACACCTCTAACACCCTGTTCCCTTTAAGATCCAACTGAATTTCACAGTTTCACAGTTTCTGGTCCCAAACATGTATATGACGTTGATGTTTTTGTGACATAATACATGTAACAGCAAAATGAAAAGTGTCTTTTGGATTTATTACTGTCTTCTAATTAAACATTACTAATAACCCTACAGAGGATTTGCCCATATGGGTCAACGGTTGTGACTACAAATATCCTTAAATACACTTAAACGCTTTGTAAATAAGTCATTGCAATGTTTCAGTTCTATTTGATAAAATTATTAAACGTTTTAATCAGATGTCTGACGCCGCGGGAGTAAAATAAATCCGTTACATAAATTGATAATACACTAGTGTAATAAAGCGTTGACGTCGTTTATACTGAAGGAGATGTGTCTTGAATTGGCTTTGTTTTATGTATATACATATATATCGTTAACACATGCAATATACATACATAACCTGCGGTAGGTTTTTCGTTTGAAAGACATTGTTCTAAGTGGAACGTGGTTATTTCTGTCGGGTCTTTGTCTTTGTTTTTACTAACCAACAATTACTATGGGTTTGAATTCTTCCAATTAAGATTACTTTGATATATTTCTTGTTTTACATTGAAGTTGCCACTTGACTTATAATTGTGTTGAGGTGACGTTAACAACCGCCCCAATTCCCACCCTTAACAAAACATACACATGTACACACACACACAAACATAACAATGAAAGAGTTTCCAATCCCCAAATTACTCTTTAAATGATTATTCATGGTTTCATCTTTTAAGAGATTTTATTATTCATTACAGATAATATAATAGACACATTTTGTCCAAAACTATATTTAGATTTGTTAACACCCTCTTTCATGTAAAATGCGATAACTGGATTCTTGAACAAAACATGTAATTGCACAGCATTATCCTAAATTGGCACTTTAGCGTGCGACACTGCATATATTTCTGCCATTGTCAAACGTTTAGTATTGACAAGTTGTGACTGAAACATGTCTTATTGGATGTAGCCTAGGTTTAGTTTTACATCACAGACATCATTGTAGTAAAAACACACCGAGCAATCAGCGTTTTCAGGCTGCCATATGACAATTTTGTCGATATTACTTTTTTAAGAAAGAAAGTTTTTTTTATATTACAGCTACTAATATTCACTACTATACTATATACTACAAATATATTTGTTCACTTCTATAATAACACAACATATTAATACATAGAGTGTGGCCATGATAGATTCGGTGAGAACTGTTCACGTACCTGCCACTGCAAACATAATGCGACTTGTGACAATCAAAGTGGAGTGTGTCCCGATGGATGTGAATCTGAATGGAGAGGAGCCTCATGTGATGAAGGTAAGAAATTCGGAAAATATATGTTCAGTATTATACTTATCGAAACTTCTAACTCCCTCGATAATTGACCAGTTGCCAAATCGATCCGCCTCTAAGCTCATGTGGTTTTGAAATGCGAAATCTTCGACAAATAATCTTCAAAATGACGGATATGATAATACTGAAATGATTTCCCCTTAAGATGTCGGCTTATATTTCTTTCCTTATAAAGGTACATTTTTAGTATTTTTTTTCCCATTATACATGTTTAATACAGCTGATTGCTCAACACCAGTGACAGAAAACAAAAAGAAATAATTATCATATCCACTAGATTATATGGACACTTAAAAATAAAAAAATGGCGGAATCTTAAATAATTGTTTTTTAGTGGAAGACATTCAGTCATTAGCTAACAAACTAAATAACACATTTACGTCTGAGATTCCATATCATATATTTCAAATCATATAGGACAAAAGAAGGATGGCAAACCACGTGACATCATAGTCTAATTCTCATAATACAGAGTGAGAAATATTGTAAAGGGTAGGTACATTGCAAGGGTACGTCTGAAAAAATGTTGCAAGGGTAGTTCTAAAAATGCCGATGTGTTCATAAACGAAGAATTAACATGCGTGCCATCAGCATTTTATTATAAAGCCAGGAAACTAGTGAAGGGTCATTACCTACTCGGTGCTTGGAAATACGATGGCACAGTGATGGTTAAAGGCTTTATCAGTAAGGTACATCGTATCACTTGTCTTCACGACGGACCAAAATCCAGAACCAATTCAAGCACAACCACAAAAACAGGATGTACTGTTCCCTATTGATAAGATGTCAATGTGGATAAGATGTATTGTATATGTACTTTTGGTAACCAGTATACATATATCTATACATGTGCATAATTACTGAACCGTTTAGGATAGTTAACATTCACTTTGATACGCTACATAGTACGGATGTGCTATCAGAAAAATTTGACTTTGTAAATTCTTAGTGATCGTTTTTTGCAAATACAAAATGTATCACATTTTCCTTTTAATATGCATTAAACATTGGTATTGATAACACAGGTACTATACTGTCTATACGCGTTTAAATTTAATATCGGGCAAGTCTGTTTAAATTTATTCTCCATGACGAGCAGCAATACCCATGCACTTAAATATTAAAAATGACAAGGATAAAGCGGTAGGTTTGCACTCAGTACTAAATCATAACGATGTTAATTCTACTTACAATGTTGAAATAGATGTCATACTAGTTTTGTACTTTGTATGAAATCATAATGGTTTTAATTTTCGAATATAAAATAGACGTTTTTGTTTCTGCAGTGATACTTAATTTGTAAATACCTATATTTGTTAATAAAAAATGTTTATAGCGGTGCCTTTGTATACTGTATATTCTTGCAGTAAACGTAACGTACTTAATCCAGTTACTATATTTTGTTCAAAGTTTTATCATTTCATCCAAGATCTTTGTTTCTTGTGGTGAGTGGGTTATGTTAATTCTAATACGACAAGCAAATAAGCTAAATACTAGTAAGAGAAAATCAATCAACGGTTATTTTGCGATAACAAATGCGCGTGCCAAGTAGTGACGTCATCCTCTATGTATAGAATGATCCAGGTGCGTAGCACGATGCGTAGTTCATGTCGTAAAAAGTAGTTACCATTTTTTTTACAGTGTTGATACTAGTACGTCGTATTAGAATCGAAACAACAAGTTCCCAAGTGTGGTTTATCGTAGAATAACCCGAGGCTTTCGTTGTAATGCGAAATAACTTACTATTATAGAAAAATTATTAACTAGCGTCATATTCCAATTTTCTAGTTGTACAAGTTACTTTGCATTTTAACATGTAACTTATACGTTAGTTTATATCATATTTCAATTTCTATAATTTCCAGTTTATTCCATACTTTAGTATGTATTCTACCTCTACGTACTTTTCTGTAAATATATATAATTTCACTATTGCCCTTGTTATTACAAATTTCAACCTAATCATTCGGACCAGCTCTCATGAAGTGCGCTTGGTATCAAATGCTCTTTTTTGCGTGTGCATAAATGGTTAAATTTTGTTTTCCTTGTCAGCAATAACATAATGAGTATTAACAAGTCCTTCTCACAGTCATGCCAACTTAGAGCATTCAAAGGAAACTCTCATTATTTATTATGTATAATATTGTACTTTCAACATATTATTCACATTCTCTCTGACCATTAAATTAAAGTTCCACTTAAGATATAACATTACCTACCCAAATTAGCATATGTTTTCAAGGCTTTCATTCAAACAAAATATTATTTTTACGCGATATCTTACTCTTGTGTTTACGAGGTCTTTATGTACGAATGGACTACATTTCTTAATAGCTTTAAATATTTTGTTCAATCTTGTACATATTTAAATTAGTTTATTAATCTACTTTTATATCTGTAAACTTCTAAGGCAGAATTTACTACCTGTTGGGCTTATGAGCTATTTGTAAAATATTTGTATACATGTATATATGTAAAATACTTGGGTGGATTCACTACCTATAGAGTTACATAGGAAGCTTAAGAGCTAGCCTATTTGTAGAATGCTGATCTTAAGTTAAAACTTGTCCACTTATTGTCAGTATAAAACATTGATCATGTCTATATCAAGTACAGTATAGTAAAATGTCAATCACTTTGTATCAGTAAATACGCCTACTAGATCATATAACTACGACAAAATATGTATACCTTATTTTCTCTGCATATCAAATTCTGATCTGTTGACTTGTTGTTGTTGTTGCTGCTGGTTTTCGATGTTGTACAATATCCCATATTCCTACTATCCCCGTGCGTGTCACTGTGTCAGTTATACTTTTATCAATGATGCTGCAACAAAGAATCATGAAATTATCATTTCTGGATATAAAATACGTAATTTAAGTAGTCTACCAATTCGATACCTCATTAAATCTTGCAGAAACATTGTGAAAACACGTGACGTGGTATGACCAGTTTATAATACTGTATTTTTTATTTGTCAAGCAAATGTCATCTTATAACACCCTAGTAAACATATACTACATTTATCAGTCTAAAGAATTAAACTAAATCATTTACCTGTTACAATTATACAGCCTGATATTTGTGGTTAATATATCCAAACCACATGTCCCAGTTTTTCAGCTGTTGCAAACTCGGTTTACACACTGACTACGCATGCCCGAATATGTATGAACCGTGATATCGGATTTCCTTATTTGGAGGTGTTACTATGTAACCGTTATCAAATTGAATGACTCGATTTACGATATAGTGTATTGACTGGCGATGTCGACTGTTCCAAATTTGGTAAAATTTACTACGGGTTTATTCTGAATAAAAAAAAAAATTAAAAAAAAAAATATCATAAGCGGTCTACTGTATACTGGAAATCGAGGATCTACTTTGGTAACATTTTGCTAGTTAGATAGTTAGGTATAGTCGCTAGAAAAGTAAGAGTATCATGATGGACAAAAGTGTTAATATTATTGTTATAATTTAAAGAAAACCACCCTCATAGTACAGTATATAACTTGTGAGCAAACTACTGGTATATAGATCTATAGATCTATTAATTATAGATTTATTTTACAGTAACTATAACCTTATTGTTAAGCTAGGTTTATTGTAATATGTATATATGTATGACGAGAAACTGTGTACATTTTAAGTCAATAAAATATTCTTCTTCTTCTTCTTCTTTAAATAGCTGGTGATGTTCGACGGAGCTCTAACAGTTCTTCTCCATCCATCGTTTTCTCACTCACACTTTATCTGAAATAGTATGACGTTATAGATGCCTGTCAGTCTTACAATCTTAAAATTTAATAGGCAAAGCCTTCTAAACAAGACTTGCCTTTCGGGAGAATAGTTTGGTATCTTTGATGTTTTTGTGCTGTCCTCGTTCAGTGACAGAAACATGTTTAAAATCCTCAAAAGTGTAATAATCTCTTTTATTACGACATTAAACGTCCATGTTTTTACACAGTGTGACTCCAGAACTGAAAATGGCTATGGCGTTGTACTAGTATACTTGGAGGAAACCTTATAAAACAAGGCTAGATCTCGAACCGAGAGAGGCTTGGAGTGAATCTGAATCAAACCGATGCCTTTTCATTCCAAGAATAGCCTGTGTGCTCTTTTTATCGCCCCCTACTTGTTGTTTTAGCCGATAGGAACTAGAAACAATTATTTCGTGTATTGGCTATGATTGCAACCCGGACCCTTGTGGCAACAGCGACTAGAGCTGAAATAGCCATGAAGCTACCCATGCTATCCCTACCTCCACGCTTCCACGAGCTATACATTTATTCCTCATGACGAGCAGCAATACCATGCACTTAAACATTAAACATGACAAGGATAAAGCGGTAGGTTTGCACTCAGTACTAAATCATTCTACTTACAATGTTGAAATAGATGTCATACTAGTTTTGTACTTTGTATGAAATCATAATGGTTTTACTTTTCGAATATAAAATAGACATTTTTTTTTTCTGCAGTGATACTTAATTTGTAAAAACCTATTTGTTAATAAAAAATGTTTATAGCGGTGCCTTCGTATACTGTATATTTTTGCAGTAAACGAAACGTACTTAATCCAGTTACTATATTTTGTTCAAAGTTTTATCATTTTTGTTTCTTGTGTTGAGTGGGTTATGTATAATTCTAACACGACAAGCAAATAAGCTATATACTAGTAAGAGAAAATCAATCAACGGTTATTTTGCGATAACCCATGCGCGTGCCAAGTAGTGACGTCATCCTCTATGTATAGAATGATCCGGGTGCGTAGCATGGAGTGTATTAGAATCGAAATAACAAGTTCCCAAATTTGATTTATCGTCGATTAACCCGAGGTTTTCGTTGTTATGCGAAACAATATATCACTACGGCCTTCGTGATATATTCTTACGCATAAGAACTCAAAACACGGATTATTCTACGATAAACCACGCTTGGGAACTTATTTTTTCTTAAATACTTCCGCTACTAGTCGATATTATTTAAAAGAATTTGCCATTTTGTTATTGATTTGTATCTAAGACTAAATAAACACAATAATAATTTTATTTCTACTAATGTTGACATTTATATGTTATCCTTGTTGATATATTTTTTTCGAAATACTATTCAAACTATGTCAAACAAATCTATTTGTGTATATAGACATAGCTTTCAATTTTGACATTTTGGTATTATAGAAAATTAATAACCAGCGTCATATTCCAATTTTCTAGTTGTACAAGTTACTTTGCATTATAACATGTAACTTATACGTCAGTTTATATCATATTTCAATTTCTATAAATTCCAGTTTATTCCATACTTTAGTATGGATTCTACCCCTACGTATTTTTCTGTAAATATATACAATTTCACTATTGCCCTTGTTATTACAACTTTCAACCTAATCATTCGGACCAGCTCTCATGAAGTGCGCTTGGTATCAAATGTTCTTTGTTTGCGTTTGCATGAATGTGTTTAAATTTTGTTTTCCTTGTCAGCAATAACATAATGAGTAACAAGTCCTTCGCACAGTAATGCAAACTCACAGCATTCAAAGGAAAATCTCATTATTCGTTCACATTTTTGAACTACTAGTTACTATTTCCACCATATTATTTACATTCTCTCTGACCTTTAAAGTAAAGTTCCACTTAAGATATAAGATTACCTACCCAAATTAGCATATGTTTCCAGGGCTTTAAGGTATTGGACCAGTAATAGGGTACCTCCTTTTAGAAGAGTATTCAATTCCTCCCATAAACCTACTTTGACCGCAAGTTTTCAAGGGGGTGGGGAGGGGTGGGTGGGGGAGGGGTGGGGGGGGGGGAGGAGGCGTAGGTTCAAGCCCCACTGGGACCAAAATTGTTTTCCCATAATTTTCTTTTTTTTTCTAGTAAGTTTTTACTTCTTTCAAGACTTATTATGGATGTATTGTACAAACGTGGAAAATGTTCATTTTATAAGCGATTTCTTGCTGTTCTAAGTGAATTTACCTCTGAATCGGGAGGGGTAGAGTTAGACATCTTTAAAAATACTGAGTTACATGCGGTAAAAGTTCTCTATTTTGCCTTCATTCTTAAGATTACATATTGTGGAAGAAATGCAGGTAGGTTTCACTTCTGCCCCAAGGTTATTTTTGAATGTAGTGAGCAAAATACAACACAGACCCACAGGATTCGACCTTAATTTTTCAATGTTGGAGTTATATTTCTGTCTCATTAAATCTGTTTACTTGAGGCACCCTAGAAAAAATGATATTTACAGTTTTATTTTGAGTTTTATAATTGTTTACCAATAGTTTGATGTTTCTTTTATCAGAATTAATGCTGTAATGAATTATCTGTAAACGTTTTAGATAGTGGCCCTCACATTGAAATTTGTCTCTACTTGAGCTTGAGGAAATACCATAAATTATACAAAATTTACAAAAAACGGCACGGTAAAAGTTGTTTAAAATTTGCAAAACAGTGCTAAACATGGTCAACCTTAAAAATATACCAAGCAAATGCCATTTTTTAAACATTACTATTAGGGGTCCAATACCTTAATTCAAACAAAATATTATTATTACGCGATATCTTACTCTTGTGTTTACGAGGTCTTTGTGTACAAATGGACTATATTTCTTATGGTTGTACGAGCGTTTTCTTTCAGGATATCCGCCATTTTGAAAAATATGTCTTCGAATATTGTTTTCTGACAAAAGTTTTGCCAAAAATTAATGCTAAATAATTAAAATATGGCTAATAATGTACCATTTAAGCAAACAGAATCTACTTATTGCGGAAAGAATTTTCACCCTTATTTTTTGCTAGAATTTGCCTTAAATTGACGTAAGGTTACCAATGGGGTAGGGGTAGGTCATTTCAAATATCTGTTAAAGTAGATCAGCTTTGGTCTTGATATTTTCCTGACTGATACATGTAATAATAAGCTATAGTTGAAATAAAAGTTTTCAAGATAGCCCATAATATTATCTAGAAAATACAAATTAAATAAAAAAGAACAAAACATATCAAAATTCACCATTTTTAACAGTTTCTTCTTAATAAATCTCTTAGATGGACGGTGAGCCCTACCTTTTTTCTTTCCATTTTGAAGCATTTTTATGTGTCATTAAAGCTGCAAAATATTTTGAAAATATTAACATCAGAATTTTTTTGTAGACCTAAATATGTTTTTTTTTCCTATTGAAAATAAAGAAGTGGGTGGGTAATTATGTCAACATGTAAAAATGAAAGAGATTTGTTATTGACATTTACGCTTATATAATACTAACACCACCTTGTATTCATATTAACCTGTTAGACCTGCAATTCCTATAATATTAAGTGGGATATTGTATGTTTTATAAAGTACCACCATTTTTTCAATTTTACAAACTTTCAGAAATGCTTGAACAGTAGGTGAAGAAAATGCCCTATAAAATTAAAACGAGTTCGGTGACCTGTGATTTTTCTTCTCTTGTTTATCTTGGAAACTAATGTTCTTCAAACTGACAGAGTATGTGAAAATTCTTAACGTTAGGAAAAATTCGTGTAATAATCTCTTATCGCGACATTAAAAGTCCATGCTTTTACACTCCAGAAATGAAAACGGCTACGGCGTTGTACTAGTATACTTGGAGGAAACCTTTATAAAATAAGGCTAGATCTTGAACCGAGAGAGGCTTGGAGTGGATCTGAATCAAACCAGTGCCTTTTCATTCCAAGCATACCCTGTGTGCTCTTTTTACCGTCTCCTACTTGCTGTTTTAGCCGATAGGAACTAGACACAATTGGTTTCGTGCATCGGCGCTGATTGCAACCCAGACCCTTGCGGCGACAGCGACTAGAACTGACATAGCCACGAAGCTACCAATGCTGCCCCTACCCCCACGCTTCCACGAGCTAAAAAGGGTTGCGCATAGAACGGTTACATCGAAGTTGGATAATCCCACAATCTCTATTTGCGTGACCATTTTGTTTGGGATGGGATGCCATTGCGCAGTTGGTAGCGTCACCGTTACTTCAGTGCTTCCCACAAATAAATAATAATGTCATTAGTGCCCCCTGCCTTATTATTACAGGAGCCGTACATCTGTACATATTGTTGTGTACTTTGTCATAGCAAATAAATATTTGTTTAATCAACGAAACAAAATGGTTTGCGTTATTTCTATATTGTTCCCGTCATACAAAGTTTCTTGAAGTTGTCACGAGTATGTTATTATCGCAACAGATGTTCTAGACGGCCAGACTAAAGGGATGCAAACCAGAAAGTCTGTCCATTTACTTCGGACAATAAGAATTAGAAATTTAAACAAAATTAAGGGACTTTGAAAAATGTTCTGATGTTAACATTTTTATACTAAATTAAATTTCATTTGTATTAGGTCATTATGTAATGCTGTTTGTTCGTAGACAGGAATATCTTAAGAACTATGACAGAACCGGCCAACACGAGTATGTCATCGACGGTTCATAACTGGACATCAGATCTTGCTATTGATGGTAATGTTGGCCCAGACCCTGACGCCTGTCACTGCTGTAGCGGCACACAAAACTCTCAAACATCATGGTGGATGGTAGATATGGGCAAACGATTCCCAGTAAATCTCATTACGGTGTACAGCAGACGTAACGGTTTGTAAATTCATTTACATTATGGCAGGTAGAGGACACACAGAAAAAAAGAATATTTTGTTGAAGTAAATTACACTATTCTTTACAATATTCAGTAGTATTAAACCATATACACATTAAGAAAATCATGTAATGTTATGTCAAGAACAGTAAATACGAACACGTTTGAATGTAGCGTAAAATAATTTCTATGGAATATGTGTCTAATACAAGAAAATCAACACACACTTATACATACCTATTAAGGGGAGATTAATCGGGGCATTTACTCATCTCGGCACGAATTGCTAGGGATGATCTATTGTGACACTCAGCGTTTATCGTACGTCCGTCTTTCGCTCCACACTTTTCTTCTAACGATATCCCCTCTTAAAAGACCTGGTAGTTGATTCAACTTTGCCTGGTTGATCCTCTACCTAAATAGTTCAAGTAGTTCATTCCACGCAGAATTTTTGTTGTCATACCAACCAGAAAGACGAACTTTAAAACTTCTCTTCTCCACAGCCGCCAAGCTTAGATACCGGGTGTGTAGCATTGGAATGTGGCCGTTTACAAGTTTGTTCAAATAACGTTCATGTGTTCAAAATTGGCCCCGGGCGCCTTTGGGTTCACTTGTTGAAATTAGTCTTATAGAATAATATATTAATCTTCATATTTGAGACTGCTAGATCAAGATCTTAGATATTTGTCATAGAGCAGAGGCCTCCGTGGCCGAGTGGTTAAGGTCGCTGACTTCAAATCACTTGCCCCTCATCGATGTGGGTTCGAGCCTCACTCAGGGCGTTGAATTCTTCATGTGAGGACGCCATCCAGCTGACTTACGGAAGGTCGGTGGTTCTACCCAGGTGCCCGCTCGTGATGAAATAATGCACGGAGGGGCACCTGGGGCCTTCCTCCACCATTAAAGCTGGAAAGTCGCCATGTGACCTATCATGTGTCGGTGCGACGTTAAATAAAACAAAATTGTCATAGAGCATCGTCTAGTGGTCCTCTAACAAATTGGTAGCATGCATTTCCACTACCGCCCATTAACCGAGCCTGCAACATGTTCATTTTTGTCGTGTTGAGCAACCTTTGGAGTTTCCACTTTTTCTTTTTTGTTCCAATTATGTCTCTTGGGTCAAAATTGGCCCAGCCCTGCGGTTCTTATGTTTAACATAAACTTGCAAATAGGAATCAATTTAGAAAAGAAAATTTTCTTGTCGAATAACCGTAACGCCATGAGCTTCGATATTTGCCATGTAGCTTTGTATCGTAGTCCTCTACGGAGTATGTTCAAATCATGCCAATGCGGTAAAAATGGACTCGCCTATGAAGTCGCTTGTGTCACTTAAACGTATTGGAAATAAAACTTTGAAATTTTTCTTGTCTAAAACCTCAAGTTTTTTTTAACTTAGATAATTGGCATAAAGCATTGTGTAGAGGTCCTCTACCAGGAAATTATGTATCCATTTGGGTCAGGTGAGCGACTTAGTGCAATCGTGGCCCTCTTGTTTAGAATAATTTTCATTGAAGCGAAACTTTAAGATTTAAAAAAAAAAACACATTAGCAAATATGTTCTTGCTGTTAAGAATCGCAAACCATCGTTTATAACTAACAGCAAGAAAAAATATGTACATAATAATTGTACACATATCTTTAGTAAGCAAACTAATAAACAACAGTTTAGATATATGTATATAGATACATTTGCAACTAAATCAACGAATGGAGGCCGTAAGCATAATTTATTATCATAAATGGAAGGAGAAGAGAATTTGAAAACAAATCATTATTACAGCAATCTCTATGATCTGCGATCATTTCTTCTGACAAGATTCACTCGATTAAATAACGTATGTCTTTATTTGACTTACCGTCTGGGACAAAAGTCTGCGGTAACATAGTAAACGCTTAGTGTATAAATATACACGTTCAGCATTTGAATATACACATTGAACGTGTATTTTACACGCTGACTGTATAAAGTAAACGCTAAGCACGTAAATTTACACAATAGGCGTAAATTTTTGTTAACCCGTTTCCAAAATTAGAACTTCACCGAATGGAGTGTACAGTCACAAAGCTGAACGCCTTTACCACAGACTAGTATCGTATATTGTTCAATACTGTTTATCAATTGTAATAAATCTACATATTTATCTAAATTGATTGATGACGTACGTTAATCCTCTGAATATAGCAGTAAGACATGTCATTCAGTGTGAAACGCTACAGTTCACTGGGATTTTATTATCGTTTTTATCCTGAGTGTCATTCAGAAAACGAAATTGTCAAAAAGTCTGTCGAAAAGTTAAAACTTCCATGTAATTCTTAAGTTTATACCTAGTTACAACGAGTTAAATAAAAAAACAAGAGGGCCAAAATGGACCTATATCGCTCACCTGTTATCATTGCACTTAAGGACAAGAAGGGCAAAAAAATCATAATCAAGATCAATCAAAAGAATTATGAGAAAATATAGTTGAAATTTTATTAAAGTTACTTTGAAATTTTCTTAAAGTTACTTCAAATAAAAGTATTTTCAAATCAGGCCAGTAGTTTCATGCCCGAAGGATTACATCAGAGGAGGATAGGAGCAAAATTTTGACTGATGAAGCCCAAAGGACAGGAATAACAAAGGGAAGAAATGAAAAAGTAAATCTAAGTCTTCAGAAAAAATGTCTAAGTCCAAAGGACAGGAACAAAAGGGAAGAATTTAACCAAAAAGAAAAAAAAATCCTTACAAGGTACAGATATGTCAAAATACACCTAAAAATTGGAGGTACCATGTACCACAGAAAAGTGATCTCTGTTTTTCCCTATAGCCAATAATAAAACAGTTACTAAATAAGTTATTTATAGGAACATAAAAGGGAAGTAATTGAAAAAAAATATTGTTAGTCAACAAAAGAAGGATCTGCCAAATAAAAACAAGAGCACTGCAATCGACGCAAATGCAGAGATATGTGTGACCTTGACCGTGAGTCATCCGAAATATGCACTCTGCACGTCCTTTCGATGAGGTGAACATTTGTGCCAGGTTTCTTTGAAATCCTTCAAGGGGTTCAAGAGTTACAGAGCGGAAGGGAAATTGCTAACCAACAGACATACAGGCAGACAGACATCGAAGCGATAACATAACATGTTCCTTCGGGCGTATAAAAAGGAATCGAGATCTTATGGTGATACAAGTTGTGTGCAAGTTTGGTTAAAATCAAATCATAAATGAAGCTGCTATTGTGCAGACAAGGTCAAAATAGCTAATTTTGGTCATTTCATGGTCCGTAACTCTGGAATCCATAACAGTATCTGGCCGGTTCAAGAAAAGAACCAAGACCTTATAGTGACACAAGTTTTGTTCAAGTTTGATTAAATTCAAATCATAAATGAAGCTGCTATTGTGCAGACAAGGTCAAAATAGCTAATTCTGGCCCTATCAGGGGCCATAACTCTGGAATCCATACCGGAATCTGGCCATTTCAAGAAAGAAACCAAGATCTTGTGGTAATACAAGTTGTGTGCAAGTTTGGTTAAAACCAAATCATAAATGAACCTGCTATTGTGCAGACAAGGTAAAAAAGCTAATTTTGGCCCTTTCAGGGGCCATAACTCTAGAATCCGTTATGGGATCTAGTTGATTCAAGATAGGAACCGAGACCTTGTAGTGACACAGGTTTTGTGCAAGTTTGATTAAAATCGAATCATAAATAAAGCTGCTATTGTGCAGACAAAGCCAAAAAAGCTAATTTTGGCCCTTTCAGGGGCCATAACTCTGGAACCCATGATGGGATCTGGTCAGTTCAAGAAAAGAACTGAGATCTTGTGGTGACACAAGTTTTCTGCAAGTTTAATTAAATTCGAATCATAAATAAAGCTTCTATTGTGCAGACAAGGTCAAAATAGCTAATTTTGACCCTTTCAGGGGCCATAACTCTGGAACCCATGATGGAATCGAACCAGTTCAAGAAAGGAACAAAGATCTTAGGATGATACAAGTTGTGTGCAAGTTTGGTAAAAATCAAATCATAAATGAAGCTGCTATTGTGCAGACAAGTTCAAAATAGCTAATTTTGGCTCTTCAGGGGCCATAACTCTGGAACCCATCATGGGATCTGGACAGTTCAAGAAAGGAACCAAGATCTTATGGTTATACAAGTTGTGTGCAAGTTTGGTTTTAAATTAAATAAAATCATAATTGAAACCACTATCGTGCAGACAAGAAATTGTTGACGCACAAAAATAGCAAATTCTGGCCCTTTAAGGGAACCCATGATGGGATCTGGCCAGTTTTCGAAAGGAACTGAGATATCATGCCAACGTTTTGTACAAGTTTGATCAAAATTGCTTGCAAAATGTTGTCTCTATCTTGTTGGCAAGAAATTGTGGACGGACGACGGACGGACGAGGGACGAAGGGCGATCACAAAAGCTCACCCTGTCACTACGTGACGGTGAGCTAAAAATATTCAGTTGTATTAAGTGATAACTGGAAGAAGAAAATCTTTGCTGAAAAACAACAATGTCAACTTATATCTTAAATTAACACAAAAAGAATGACGAACATAAATCACGTAAAACAGTAGAAAAAAAAAGATTACTAATGTTGTATTTTGTTAATGAATAAGGTATACTATATAGCAATATTTGCCTCCAGACATGGCACCGACGCTTGAGCCAGAACGACCTTTAGGTAGGTTTGTGAATCAAGGTTGAAATACACGAAACGTTTTTCCAGAGCATAAATTTGTAATAACATATGTTTGTACATTTGCAATAATGATTGATTTGAAATGACTATTAGCGATAAGAATGTAGATCTATAGATCCAACTAAGTACCATAGCACATCCAAAAATGTAGCTCGAGCAAGCGATTCTTAAATAACGCGGTAGCCGTTAAAAGTACACGATTAGTGCGTAGTTTTATAATCTACCGACCAAAATACACGGTAAGTGTGTAAATGTAGGTGGTAGGCGTGCACATTGTCTCGCTCAGTGTGCATATTTACACGCTCAGAGTGTATTAAGGATTTAGACTTTTGACCCAAATAGTACGTCATACCCCTATATGATAGGTTGTTGTTGTTGTTGAGTTCAACGTTCAACAGACACACTTTAAGGTCGTATTGAGACTTCAAAGTATTCGCAGCCTCGAGCATTACTTTAGGCACGGGCCGGCCCCTGGCTATAACCACCGACCTTCCGCAAGTCAGCACTAGATGACTTGCTAACATGAATGAATTGTACACCAACAGCGAGGTTTCGAACCAACAGCGGTGAGATGCAATTGGTTCGAAGTTCCGTCGTTCCCAACCGACGCTTTATAAGGTCAAATCTCTTGCATAGTGTAAATCTAAATGAAATACTAATGTAAATATAATCCATGTGGCTACATTTGGCATGACAAGCAATTTACTTTGTACAGAGAACACACCTATATTATAAGGTATTTTTAACAATATGCAGTACATGTTACTGACATTTTTTATTAGATTTTATTTGTTTCATAAATCTGCAATACCAGATATGGATCCTGTTAATTAATATTTTTTGTCATTCTTACCTTCCCTTACTTAAAATACATTACAAATAAAACGTTTTATATTCATGTTAATTAAAGAACCCGTATGCACAACACGTCTACATAAATATTTGTTGACATTTGCTAGTTAGAATTCTTGTAGCCTATATATTGACAAAGTAAGAGCTCCTTTTAAAGTTCGTCTTACGGACCACGCATGTGTAGGCTATGGATATGTAAATGTGAACGTGAGCGTGAGAACCTTTCTGTTGGCAGGTTAACATACGGTTTCTTCCTATACAAAAATTGAAAACTTTGTTATGTTATTGAATTAGTATCAAATATGTCTTTCTAAACAGACATGTAACATAGTGCCAAGCTTCGGAATCTGGTAAACCTAATTTAATATTTATGAAACAACCAACTATTCATCACTTTAAGCATTTTTTCTTTGTTAAATAATGCCATTTATGTAGAATAGTACCAACATGTCGTGTGAATGAAAGGGGAAAATTGCTAAAGAACTATGTTTTGCCTTTCGGATAAATGCAGTGGGTTACATTCAAGTATATTCTGTTTTGATGTGAATTGATGTTATCAAACCATCGATAGGGTACCAATATATGTCAAGATTCACTGGCACTTAGGTACAGGACTTCTTCTCTCTGTCGCCCTTGCCAAACTCATGAAGAACGTTATTGACACGGAGGGAAAAGCGTTTCTGTATACATGTCTATTTATATAAAGTCAAGTCTGGCACTCAATGTTCGCGATCAAGCCATAGATTCATATAAGTGAACTCAACATATTCCTTTTAATGCTTAAAGCTACTTTCCATAGAATCGCAAGTAATCTTATCATTTGTCTATATTTTCTTTATTGCTTCAGACTATGCAAATAGCAATTATTTTATCTAAATTTCATTTGTTACTTTGTAATCGCTTATTTTCCTCGGAGTACCGAAACCTATTTTTAGAATGTGAAATTCGAAAGTAGATTATGATAATCAAAAGAGCGCACACTTAGCTGGCAAACATTAACAAAATGGCTGCCCTAGCGCACAGTAAGGCTTCTGGGTAAAGAAATTCGGTACTTAACGGCGAATATACTAATATACGGCCTTATATGCAATATAAATGTTCGTTGGGGGTATATTCAACAGCTTAAAGAGAAACTGTCAGGGAATGTGACACAATTTATTATACATGAAATTAAATGTGATGTTAATTTCTTTTAAATGTATGTAGGGCAACGCGCATACTTTGAGAACAAATATGGTGTATTAATCAATTTTGTATGTAGCTGTCAAGGGAGAAACGCCGTTAGTGAACATAATAAGAGCAAACAATCACTATGCCAGGGAATATGACACCACTTACTGTACACCATTTTAAAGGTATTTATATTGTCTTTCAAATGCTTGAACATGCAATGTTCTATCTTGGGGAAAGTACTAACGGCATTCTCATAGAAGACATAAGGTAGAAGATTGAATGAACTACCTAAATAATACCAGAAATAAAAACCTGGACCATAATAATTTGAAAGACAGTAAATATCTTTGAATATATGTAAAATGATGTATGATGAAATGTATTATATATTCCCTGAAAAGGAACCTGTGCCGCACATATTTTAAGCTCCGTCGACCAATAAACGTTTGTATTTGCAAACGGTGTTACTGCTGTTTCTGCTACTGTTGGCCAAAAAGTGGTTATCTTATAACTGCTAAGTGTCGTCGACGACAGTTAGTAGTTTACCATTGAAATCCTTGAAAGTACGCCGAATTTAACAATTATCAATGTTTCACTATTGAAACCAGAATTATTTGACTACGTACAAGTAGAATTATTTTTTTCTATCACGAAATTTAATTAGAGTGTTGAAAACAGCTTTAAAATAGGTATGTTAAAAAACTTAAAACTAGATGGCAACAGCGTATGCGTGCTGAAAGGAGTTTTTAAAAATAGTAACAAGACCATCCAAGTTACAATAAATTAGCTGTTTTTACTACTATTATATTAGAAGATGACCATGTTTGAAATTTATACTTTGAACACTATCGTACGAAATGATACCCATTCTTTATCGCATGCACAGAATACCAAAAATGAGAATGTAAACTGTGGAACATAGCTGAGTCAACAATTACACATTGCTAATGTCCATGTCTATTTCTGATAAGTTTATGTCGTTATATAATGTTATTAATCAAGCGATTTCGTACTGGCCCATTTGCCGCACTTGTAGTGTGATATAGATGTACAGAAAGACAATAAAACACATTTAAAATCACTTAATATGCTGTTAATACGTAACTTATATTTATTGATGAATGTTGTTTCTCATACAGTCATCGTCTTTTTCCTTACACAGAACAAACGTTTCAGCAACTGACAGATTTTCAACTTTACTTTGCCAACGGCACCAAGACATATTCATATGTTTTAATCGGAAACAATACTAGAAAGATTTTAGGCACCAAGCATGAACTAACATTTCCAAGTATTGTAACAAGATACATCAAAATACAGAGGCCCGGCATATTGACATTGTGCGAAGTTCGTGTTTACGGAGGAGGTATTGTATATTCCATAGTTACATCTTACTGCGTACATATAATATAGCAAAAACATATTATTTAATTACGGGAAATGCTGCCATTGTTCTTGTGAGAATAGTAGTGAAAATGTAATCAACTTGAATTTATTGAATTTATTCAACAAGGTAACTGTTGTTTTTTTTTTTTTTTTTTTTTTTTTTGCAACGATTATAAAACAAAAACAGCTTTTATATCTTCTCGAAGAATATTATAAAGATTTTCATTCAACATGAGACGGGGTTCAATTGAACATATAACTGATCTTTTGCGTATTTTACGCACAGATTTATAGAATTATTAACCCTGACACAATTATAGTAATAACAAAACACACGTTCTTCAGAATGTCCGGTTGGAACGTTCGGGGACGAATGCCTACAAAGATGTCACTGTGCAGATGAGCGAGCATGTGATGAAATAACAGGTCGTTGCCGGTCACCTGCCTGCAAAACAGGATGGATTGGGATAGCATGCAACAAACGTGAGAAAATAGAATTACGTAAAGCTTTGTACTTACATGTGCACTATCAAGCTGTCAAAATTGCTTAAGTACTAGATAATTTTTGCATTTTGCTTACATTATCATTCAAATGATGTTATTTACGGTCTGTATCATTTGTTTCTAACGTGAAATATATGATAACTGAGAACATCTCGTGTATGTAGCGTACTAATAGAACGTAATATACATCAAAAGAAATGCTGTGACAAAATTAATGACAATATTCTTTTCCTGACATCAAATATTCATATATCCATCAATATCAATATTCCTTGGTTGTTGTGGTTTTTTTTTTGTCTGAGCGCAATTTATAGAATATCGTGACAGTGTCGTTGTGTATATTGTTTTATTCATTTATATGCCAAACTGGAACAAGTGCAAAATACGCCATACGCATTAAATTGATCTACCACATCATATGTGTTGTTTAACATAAAACTATACTGGCGTATGAATTTTAAATGTGTAACGTTATAAGAACTCTCTTCAACTCTAAGTCTGAAAGATATAAATCTGCATGGAAAGTGCATTGTCTTAAAATCTTAATCATATATTATTTTCGAATTGATAAAGTTAATAAGAATGCAAAAATTGACAAGAATGTCATGTTCCCTCTAACACTCTGGTGGTAACGTTCCCATTCATGTGCGAAAGATTGTGGGGTCTATTCCTAACCACGTCATACCAAACAATGAAAAAGTACTAGGAGTTTCCTCGCTTGAGTTTCCTCTGCATTGAGATGATATTCTAGGTGTCAGTATAATGTGACTGTCACGGGTCTATGGCGAGATAGCGCAGTGAGGTAGCACTATAAATGTGGACATTGTGCTTACTGCTTCAAGCAGACACCGTCGTTTACATTACTTGAAAGGACGCTTAACCCGACTTTTTTTTATTTGATGTATCGGCACATTCGCTTTCTGTATACTAGTGGTACTTTCGTATATGTTCAATTTTAGGTGTTATCAACTTTACATGTCGCAAATAAATGCAAATCTGATTTTCCAGAATGTCCACAAGATACCTTTGGAGATAAATGCTATGAGAAATGTTTCTGTGCGGATGGTACATGTACCAACAATTATGGTATATGCCGTGGACAATGTCGATCCGGATACACTGGTTCTCACTGTAATGAAGGTAGCGGTCTTATGTTGTTATCCCTTTTTAAATTTTTACGTGGTAATCCAAAATTTATATAATTATTAAACTTTGTTGTTGTTTGTTTTGGTAAAACGTAGTCCATTGAATGTTTGTTAATACCGCTTTTGTATCAAACTCTGAAGATATTCAATTGTGTGACCCTAACAATATTTATGCAGTGATGCTTACAAAATAAAACAAAAGGTAAGATTAGATTTTTTTTTAAGCATAAACTACAAACTGAGTCACACATTGCAATGTATACCCGCCACAAAAAAATCACTGTAGTGGGGAAAGACAAGACAGACGGGTTGCTTTAGATATCCACAAACAGGTATATTTTAATTAGATGGAAGATATGAATGGGGAAGAGGTAAAGAAAATGGTGTTGGAGGAACAAAGCAGGGCAATACCCAGGAACGGCCGCGGGCTAAAACAACTGTTGGCAGCTTAAATCAGTATATTGTGGGCACCTCACCTCGCTAATGGTAATAAACAGAAGAAGTAGCGTCAGGAGGAGGGAGGGGTGTTAAAGAAAGTAACACCACTAACATACATGACAATATATATAACATATGATACGAGACGGTTAAACAACGTAGCTTTTGTTTGAAATAGTCGTCCTATAACTGTTCTTTAATTTGTTCCAGCTAAGACATCAAAACTATACAGAAGTATTTAGTATGATATATACATTTGTGAATAATTAAATTTATTATGTTGATACGTAGCTTCAACATTTATTTTGGTATATATTCTTAATATGGAAATTTACAATGTTCTTCTTTTGAGTTTCTAAAATATGTTGCAAGGTTCGACCAGATTATACGATTAAACGATATGTGACTAAAATAGATTTATATTTTGATGATTTGTTGTACATATTGTTGAGTTGTATAGCCAATTTTTGCTTTTATCTAGTTATTTGTTGTATTGTTTTCAGGTTGAAAATTTGATGGTTGATGATAGAAATTGTTTGTTCATTCGGAGCATTTTGCTTCTTTTAGTGTAGGAGATCTTTCAAATCTATGTGTTTGTTCTGCTGTCTGGTTATGAATTGTAATTTGTCAGAGTATTTTAATGAATATTATTTTTGGAATGGGTCTTTATTTAAGTGTTGAAAAATAGCAATATTTTGCTCACCTTATATTCGTATATTTGATACATCTTGTTAGATACATTGTATATGCAAACGCAAGATAGAAAGTGTGTTTTGTGCCTTTGGTTTAGGTATAAATAAATACATACTTGCCAATGTTAAAGTATGTCATATCGGTAAGTGAAAAATAACGTTCTAGTAGTCAAGAGTATATATTCTGCCATTTCCACTTTTATGCACGTTATAAGCTTGTTTTAGTCTACCAGGGCTGATGAAACAAGATAAAACAAGAACCTCTTTTAACCTTTTGGCTCAGATTTGTAAAAATAACAATGTTACAACATAAATTGGATACATTTGCTTAAAAGTGTTAGCATAGTAAATAGATAATTTTCATCCAAGTGGAACTTTAAATTTGTCCTTTTTCGTTTTCTTTTATAACAGGAAGTGAGGCTGTAACCTACTTGTTGTGATATCATTTGAAGTGACAGCTTACTATCTGACCCAAAACTAAAGAGTTTCGAGGATAGGTCTTTTCTTTTAGTGCTCCTCAATTTATTTTCTTTGTTTGTGTGTGTGTGTGTCTGTGTCTGTGTGTGATGAGCGTGGGGGGGGGGGGGGGCGGCATTTAGATTTACCCTAGTCAGTAGATCTAGTTTTCCGTCCGTCCGGATGTGCGTCCGTCCGTCCGTCCATCCGAATTCCATATCAATATCTAAACAAGAGGACCATGATGGTCCTGAATCACTCACCTCTTCCCACATGACCCAGTTTTGAGTATGACGTCGTTTTTTCTATTATTTGACATAGTGACCTAGTTTTTGAGCTCATGTGACCTACATATCATCAAGGTGAACATTCTGACCAATTTTTATGGAGATCCATTCACAAGTATGGCCTCTAGAGAGGTCACAAAGTTTTTCTATTTTTAGACCTACTGACCTAGTTTTTGACCGCACATGACCCTGTTTCGAACTTGGCCTAGATATCATCAAGTTAAATATTCAGACCAATTTTCATACAGATCCCGTAAAAAATATGGCCTTTAGAGAGGTTACAAGGTTTTTCTATTATTTGACCTATTGACCTAGTTTTTGACGGCATGTGACCCATTTTCGAACTTGACCTAGATATCATCAAGATGAACATTCAGACAAATTTTCATACAGATCCCATGAAAAATATGGCCTCTAGAGAGGTCACAAGGTTTTTCTATTATTTGACCTACTGACCTAATTTTTGATGGCACGTGACCCACTTTCGAACTTGACTAGATATCATCAAGGTGAACATTCTGACCAATTTTCAGTGAGATCTCATGAAATATATGGCCTCTAGAGTGGTCACAAGGTTTTTCTATTTTTAGATCTACTGACCTAGTTTTTGACGGCACGTGACCCACTTTCAAACTTGACCTAGATATCATCAAGATCAACATTCAGACCAACTTTCATACAGATCCCATGAAAAATATGGCCTCTAGAGAGGTCAAAAGGTTTTTCTATTATTTGACCTACTGACCTAATTTTTGATGGCACATAACCCACTTTCGAACTTGACCTACTGACCTAATTTTTGATGGCACATAACCCACTTTCGAACTTGACCTAGATATCATCAAGATAAACATTCTGACCAATTTTCAGTGAGATCTCTTGAAATATATGGCCTCTAGAGTGGTCACAAGGTTTTACTATTTTTAGATCTACTGACCTAGTTTTTGATTGCACATGACACTGTTTCGAATTTGACATAGATATCATCAGGATAAACATTCAGACCAACTTTCATACAGATCCCTGAAAAATATGGCCTTTAGAGCGGTCACAAGGTTTTTCTATTATTTGACCTACTGACCTAGTTTTTGACGGGATGTAACCCACTTTCGAACTTGACCTAGATATCATCAAGATGAACGTTCTGACTAATTTTCATGAAGATCTTATGAAATATATGGCCTCTAGAGAGTTCACAAGGTGTATCTATTTTTAGACCTACTGACCTAGTTTTTGAGGGCACGTGACCCAGTTTCAAAACTGACATAGACATTATCAAGGTGAACATTCTGACTAATTTTCATGAAGATCTTATGAAATATATGGCCTCTAGAGAGGTCACAAGGTTTTTCTATTTTTAGACCTACTGACCTAGTTTTTGATGGCACGTGACCCAGTTTCGAACTTGACCTAGATATCATCAAGATAAACATTCTGACCAATATTCATAAAGATCCCATGAAAAATGTGACCTCTAGAGTGGTCACAAGCAAAAGTTTACGAACGGACGCACGGACGCACGGACGACTGACACCGCGCGATCTCAAAAATTCATCTTGTCACTTTGTGATAGGTGAGCTAAAAACGTATTTGGCATTTAGGCATGAAGCATCATGGACTTGTTAAATGTGTTCAGTATGTGAAGTTGTGCTCCTGTTTTTATGTTTTTTTTTGGAAAACAGGGGATTTCGCTCAGCCTGACATGTGTTTTAATTGCCATTGACTGAATCAAAACTGTGGATAAAGTGCGTATATGTGTGTGTTGCTTATGTCTCAAAAAGTATTTGACCTAGATTCATGAAACGTTAGAGGATTGTTATTCGGTAGAAGCAAACGTTCAATTAAAAGTATGTTGTTTATTTAAGACAGACAACCAGTCCAAATATTCTGTTTCTCAATGCACGTGCAGTTAAGATAAATTTGACACATTCATGTGGAAAAAATCAGAAGATATTACTTGTTTTGTAAAACATGTTTTGGCATAAAAGGTCCTATCTTAATAAGGTTTCGATTAAAGTGATGTCTCCAGAAATAAGTTATTGTTCTGATAAAGTTATATATACATGTTTCAGTCATGCATTTTACACGTGATCGAACGTTTTATGTGATGACAGGTATGCTTTCCTACTGTGTGTCCTTTAGTCCATAATATTTCAATTAACTAGCATATCTTCATGCCATCAAGGTTTAGACTTTTAACTTGACATAAAGGTATGTGATGATGAGATAATGCGCAAAGCGCATGACTTAGATGAACGGTAATGAAAGAGTTGTAGTTTGCAAATACTAACAGATCACAAATTACGACTCGCAAGACCCTTTAGGAATATATGTATTTATTTTACAGTCGAAGTTATTAAAAATGAAAACAAGACAGACGTTCGCAGTAGCAGTGAGTATCGTTCTGCCCAAATAATTGGAGTAGCAGTTGGTGGTTCTACAGCAGTTTTGTTTGCGATTGTAGCAATAAGTGTCATCATATATAAATACAGAAAGAGAAACAGGTAACAGAAACCCAACCGGTCATATTTCATATGAAGGATATAAACTCAAACTTGAATTAATCATCCAGAATTCTGAGAAACATCCTCTGGCTGAAAAAGGAAGTTGACTGTTTCCACAAATTAGGGCAAAATTCACTTTAGGAAGTTAGCTCTTCGCTTCTAAGGGACCGCTTAATAGAATTGGAAGTAATTGCCGTTCTACTTTACAGACAGGCGTAGTTTTATACTGACACATACGTGCAACATTCTTGAAAAAATAATGAATTAAACTTTTACTTGCTTTTACCATATCATATCGTTTTTTGAATAGTTTTGATTGATCAGATTTACAAATGCTTTGATTTTACAGTACAAATAATAGCAAACATGATTACGCAACACCAGACATCACTCATGCACAGGTGGAAACAGAATATGACACATTAGACAACTTGAATGGTATGTGAACACTTTTAAATCTCATAAAAGCACTAAACCATTAATTATAGGTTATTTGACTTGTATCAAGGATATACACCACTTCTTAAGCAGAGAATTTGCGCTATTTAAGGAGCATGATGATTCCAACACACAACGAGTGCAATGTGTTTGATACAAAGCTAATAATTACATGTATCTATAATATTCTGAATTAAACGTTTAAAATACATAGGTCTACATTGACTGAATGAATGTGAAAAACCAATAATACTTTTCATTGAGGCAGAAAGCATTAAAATGACATAAGAAATAACGTCATACATCTGATATGAAATGTATACGTCAGTAATGAAAAAAGTTTTATATGAATAGACTTTTTCAAAATAGGTACGGAAAATTACTTCTTGAATATCTACATATGGAAATTCTGCATGTTAGAAATGGTTTATAATACTTTAGTGAAAGTTCAACCGTATTGTATGTGATTATCGTTGTCAGAAAAACAGTATTATCTGAAATTTCAAAAGAAAAGTGGTACAAGGAAAAATGTTGCGCTTTGTTTGTTTAGTTTGTTAAGTTTAACGTCACACCGACACAATTAAAGGCTATATGGCGACATTACGTCTTTTGTCTGGTGTAATGGGACCCCAGGTGACCGTTCATGCCTGAAACAATGCTCAGATAGAACCCACCGACCTTCAAAGTGCTAGTGGCGTCAGTGATCTCAACCACTCGTCCCATGGAGGTCTCAGGTATATTATATGTAAAGCTATTTCCAAAGTCATTGTATGCTTTTTTTTTTGTATTTTCAGACAATCAAGGCCAAGGCAACAACAGTTACGAAAATGAGAGAGTCAGTGCCTTTTAACATTCTACATTTGTTTTATTTTTATTGAACAAAAGGTTGCATGATACGCAAAACTGGTTTTACCACTAAGCTAATAAAATTATCACATTAAAAACTGAATTATTTTTATGATCTGCACCATTATAATTTACTTCAGAATAAAGAAGCGACATTTTTCTGGCGTGAATAAAACTATTTAATAAAGAAACTGGGCTAAGATGAGGACAAACTGATATTTAAATATCATGGATTCTTTCATGAATGGTACTATGAGTACATCAAATACAGCTTCCACATATTCTTACATACGAGGGATGTTCGAAATGAATTGCTTATTTCTATCTGGAGACTTCAAATTTCAAGTTAGCCCAAAAGGGCTCATTTCATGCCCTCGAAGTACTCCCTGTGGCTAGAAATGCAAAGTTTCAGTCGATGTATCCACTTCTTGAATGCGTCACGGTACGCTGATTTGGGCACAGTAATAAGGTACTGATGAATGGCAGATCCAAGTGCCTGTCGGGACTGGTATTTCCGCCCAGCAAGGAATGATTTCAATTTCGGAAACAAAAAGAAATCACATGGGGCAAGGTCTGGGGAATACGGGGGGTGAGGCAAAACTGTTACTTTTTCTTTCTTCAAAAAACGCCGTAACTATTGCGGAGGTATGAGCGGGGGCATTGTCATGTAGAAGACGGAAATGTTTAAAACCAGTGGCAGGGCGTCGTTTCTGATAATACTTTTTCAGTTTCTTCAGTACTACGTCTTTGTAGTACCTTCCGGTGATGCCTTTGCCCTTTTTCACCGGCACTTTTATTGCGACTCCTTCACCAGAGAAGAAGATAGCATACAAAACCTTCTTTGCTCTCAAAGAACCTTTGACAATTATTGGGCGTTTGCTGTGTTTAGTGGCCCAGATCTTATTGCTAACCTTTCTGACGGGCTCAAAATAATGGACCCAGGTTCATCACCTGTGACGACATTGGCAAAATGCTTTTTGTCATATTTTGGAAACATTTCAAGCAGCTTTTTGGCCACTTTAACCCGTTGCCTCTTTTGCTCATCAGTCAACAGATGTGGCACCCATCTAGCAGAAATCTTTCTGACCTTCAAATGCTTCTTCAAAATAAGGTGAACCGTTGATAGTGATATGCCTACCTTTCGTGCAATATCACGAACTGTAAATCTGGCATCTCCTTCAATGATTTCCTTTATTTTGGAAACGATTTCTTTACGAGATGCAGATTTTGGCCTACCTGATTTCGGTGCATTTTTGATGGACTCTACACCAGACTCAAATTTCTTTTTCCACCGCCGAACTGTGTCATAAGACACACAAGAAGGTCCATAAGCAGTAGAAAGTTCAGTCATCAGCTGCTTCAAAGAACAACCAAGTTTTGAGCGAGCTTTGATGTAAGCCCGTATTTCATCTTTCTTGTCGACGCTTCTACCAACCATTTTTACTACAGTGGTCAATGATTGCGTGTATTCAAATGGCAAATTTTATGTCTTACACTTAGTCTAACATGTACATTTATACACCGTTGTGTAGGTATTGAATAACTCTATACAGGTAGGTATTGGTTTTTATCGTGCCCCACGTGGATATCGAGCTAGAGGACAATAAGCAATTCATATCGAACACTCCTCGTATGTATTTCTTTATCAATGAAAATTAAGCAAACATAATAAGAAAGTGAAGGAAGTTCATATCCTATTCAACTGTTTATGCAAACATATTTTCATTTGAGAAATACTAAGAGCTAAATGGTTGATATTCAAAACGAATTCGGCATGGGACAGATAGATTAAACAATGCATGTAGCTCAAGTCTGTAACCAAAACTGTGTATTACTGTGGTGTTAAAAAAATGGACATACTTTATACATTTTGTCATTAATAAGATTAATTATTGATGTTTCTAAATGAAAAGAAATATACTTAGCGATAAAATCTTTTCAGATGTTTTTACATCTTTCTTGTTTACAAATAATTCTATCATGCGCCAATTCTTAGAGCTTATAGTTTAAACATTATATAGTCACCGTCTCCAGTCGAAAACTAATAATACATGAACAATGGTTTATCATCATACGGATTAATAACTGACACTTGACACTCTCTCCTCCGTCCTGCAAATTAGCAGCTAATATCATTTCAGCATTTAAAAACGAACAAACCTTAAAAAGTACAATTTCAACAGTCAATCCACTGCGGACTTTAGCCAAGTTATCAGCCCTATTGTAAGTTAGCACAGTAGATTTAGCCACTTTGATACCTCTGTATGTAAACCCAGCACGCATTCCCACCCCTGAGACTACTAAAGCAGCCTGGAGTCCCTAAGGAAACTGGTAAATAACTTCCAGAGTATGAGAGTTTTGGCTCCTGCTGATAAAGACCAAGCCGGACCTTATTATTAGATATGAGACTTAGCTGCACTGAGGCTTCCATGAAAGAGAAATACATTCGCATGGCTACAACTTCACTGCGAGGCATGATAGAACATACCTCAAGGCGTTATGATTACTGCCAAGATTAACTTAACTGGTACACAGCTTATAACAAGCACAGACACAGAACGCTGTATAGCGTCATTTCAGTTTGACGGTAAACAGACACTGATATGTACCGACCACCAAACAGCGACTATGACTATATCGACAAGATAAAGGACCTTCATCAAACTCATTCCAACGCAGCTGGATAGTAGGTGACGCAAAACTACTGGACTTCGATTGGGTCTCCAACACGGGCATAACTACAACACATTTTTAGATCTACACTTTATAAACACCGTATTTACTTGCTCGGACCAGGTAGTGGATTTCACAACCAGAGGATAAAACATCCTAGACCTCCATCACAAATAGGCAATCGCTGGTTGAAACAGAAGGGCTAAGATAGCCCTAGGTTGCTCACCTGAGTAACACAATATAACAGTGTAAATATGTTTCACCTAGTGATTTCATGGAGACCAATATTTGACCAATTTTCATTATGATTGGACAAAAACACGTGGCTTATCGTTGTAAATAAGCATTTGTTTATTTGACCTAGTGACCTAGTTTTTACCCCATATGATAAAGATTCGAACTTGTCCAAAATTTCACGAAACCAAAAAATCTGACGAAGTTTCGGGACATTTGGAGCAAAAAGGTAGCCTCCAGAGTGTACACAAGCTTTTCCTTTTATTTCACCTAGTGACCTAGTTTTTGACTTTACGTGACGCAGATTTGAAATCCTCCAAGATTTGATGATATCAAATATTCTGACCAAGTTTTATAAAGATAGAATTAAATCTGTGCCCCATAGGGCGTAAACTAGCTTATTCTTTTATTTGACTTGGTGACTTAGTTTTTTACCCCACATGACCCAAATATATGTTCATTCAAAAATTCATGCAGACAACCATTAAGTCCAAGTTTTATGCACATCAAATGAAATTGCAGCCCCTATATTGCATGCACAAGGTTTTTCTTTGATTGTAACAGGTGACCTAGTTTTTTTATCCAAGATGATCCAGAATCAAACATAGGCTTAAGATCATCAAAATTATTATTTTCACCAAGTTTAATGAAGATATGTTCATAAGTGTAGCATCTGGAGTGTTATCAAGCTTTTCCTATGATTTGACCGGATGACGTAGTTTTTGACCCCACATGACCCGGATCCAAGAAGTCATCTAGTCAAACATTCTGACAAGTTCGAATGAGTTTCAGACTTAAACTGTAGACTCTAGTGTTTACAATATTTTTATTTGATCTGGCCTAATTACCCCACATGACCGAGTTTTCCAATCTAACCTAGAGATATAACGTCAACATGACCCAAATTTGAACTTGACCTAGAAGTGATTAAGACAGACATTCTATCCAAGTTTCATAACGATTGAATTACAAATGTGGTCTTAAGAGTGTTCACAAGATTTTATTTTGATTTTAACTGGTGACCTAGTTTTTGACTCCATATCCGAATTTGACCTAGAAATAAACAAGCTTTCCCTTTGATTTGACCGGGTGACTAGTTTTTGACCCTGTATGACCCAGATTTCAACTTATCTTAGAGGTCATCAGGACAAACATTCTGACTAAGTTTTAAACTAAAATTTTAGACCCTAGAGTGTAAACAAGATTTTCCTGTGATCTGGTCTAGTGACCTAGTTTTGACCGAGCATGACCCAGATTCAAATTTGACCTAGAGATTATCAAGACAAACATTCTACCAAGCTTCATAAAGATTGAGTCACAATTGATGCCTCTAGAGCGTTTACACGTTTTTTCTTTGATTCGACCGGGTGACCTAGGTTTTGCCCCCACATGATCCAGATTCGACCATTTCCTTCAAATCATCAAGACAAACATTCTGATAAAGTTTCGTCTGCGAAACGGGGCGAAAACACGACAACACGAAAACTCGACAAATACTTAATTTGTCGAATTTTCGTGTCGGCGGGGCGAAAATACGACAACACGAAAACTCGACAAATACCTAATTTGTCGAGTTTCCGTGTTGTTGTGTCGGCGGGGCGAAAACACGAGATATTAAGGGCGCCGACAAGACAAATTTATATCCGCCAACACGAAAACTCGACAGATAAATCTGTCGTGTCGGTGCCCTTTACACGTCGAGTTTTCGCGTAAAATTTGTCGTGTTTTCGCCATGCCGACACGACAACACGTAATTAGGTATTTGTCGAGTTTTCGTTTTGTCGTGTTTTCTCCCCACCGACACGACAATACAAAATGGCAGAAATCAGCCACCGTAGTTTCCCGACAGATACCAACCAGACGAAAGATACAATTTTGGACACGGGGCCAATATGTGCAACATAAGGGGTATCATAAATTATAAAACGTTTCTGTAGCTTTCACATCAAAGTATTCTCTTAGAACTGACATAGATAGCCTCTGGAACATCTTTAGAAACTTCTGAAAAGATACCATCGAGACAAGCGTCCAATTTAAGCTTACCTCTACCCGCTTTTTCACCAACCAGAAAAGTAAATCACCTAGTATCCAGACGAAAGAAAAAGGGCGTACATTAATCCCAGGAAAACTATGCATGCTAAGGGCATTACATGCTACAAACAGCTACAAAAGAATGCCAGGTAGAATGTAGAAGAGCCTAGAAGACTTATGTGAAAGACATTGTCGCCGAAGATAAGAATTCCAAGACACTTTACTACTTCATCAAAGGTAGACGATGTGACAGCAGCGGGATATTGCCACTCAATTCAGAAGGATTATATACAGCGCCCCAAAGAAAGACTCTTCAGTCAACAGTAGTGCAGTGTCTTCTCTCAGGATGATAATGCGCCCCTTCCAACCATAGATGGTGACCCATATCCTGGTATACAGACATTCAACATTAGAAAGAACTAGCACCCAAGCACTCATATTCCAGGCGTTCTTGCTGCAAGGCAGAGTCTCACATGATTGGAAACTAACTCTCGTGACGCCCATCTTCAAAAAGGAGTTCGCAGCAGCCCAGTCGACTGCAGGCAAATCTCTCTTACTTCTGTCTGCAGCAAGGTATTGGTATACATCATCTCTAGTCAGATTATGAAACACTTTGATGTCAACAATATCCTTGCAAATGAACAGCATAATTTCACGAAGAAGAGACCATGTGAAAGTTAACTCATAGTGACACTCCGGGCTGGATGATAGGTGAGCAGACAGATACTAGTTCCTTGACTTCAGCAATGCACTTGACAAGGTTCCACAAAAACGTTTGTCCATTGAGCTGTACCATTACAGAGTCGGAGGTGGAACGGTATCCTGGATCAAGGGCTTTCTTACAAGAAGAAGCCAACACATCGTCGTTGAAGGCCATTCATTTTCCTCGGCATCAGACACATCAGGTTTCCCTCAAGGTAGTGTGTTAAGTCCCCTACAATACCTGCTGCACATAAAAGACATGCCAGCTCAAACAAATGTAAGCGGAAGGCAGCTTTCTTTCTGGCGGACCAGTTGTAGGACAGGGACATGTACATATAATTTTACCGTTTTTATCATCACATTGAAGTATCTTCGAAATGTAAGTACAAATTCCACAATGCTTTAAATTGTAATTAAAACATATAAAGCAGTTGTCGAAACACAGAATCTGTATAATTTCTTTGTCAGAAAAACACTTTTAGTTCGCATATGACTTTATACTGCAGGGCTACAAGAGAGGTAATTGGAAAATATTAAGTACGTTTTACTATCTTATTTAAATGTTCAGAGCTATGACAGATATATGCGATAACCGTATCATATACAGTAGAAATTAATATATTTAATGTTTATAAAAATGTGGCAGCCGAATTTTAATCATAGCCATTATGATTGCTTAACAGATAAAATTGCACTTAACTACGCTCTCCTTTTTTATGCCGAACGGCCTTTATTTTATCCCAAATGCTACTAACTAAAATAAACGTCAACTGTATCCGGCTTTGAATAAAAAGAAATATAAGTTACTTTTTCCTTGTGTGCTTTATAAGACAACTGGTACAAGTTCTTTATTGTGCATGCTATGGTTTGGTGGGGCAGGGTGACGTAAGTAATAACGATATTTCATACACCAAAAAACAAAAGGGTATCACAAATTAAATACTAAGGGTATCACAATTAAATACCTGTAAAGTTTCCACTTTTTTCTATTACATAAAATTGCCATACATTGCTTCATGAATTCTTTTTCGATAAAATCCTCCTAATAATTTTATGTACAAAGTACGCGTACATGTACTAATACACTTTGGTGCGGGTTTTTTTATCATACAAGCTCAAGTATAAAATATGCTGCCCTAGAAATATTTACCTTGCAATTCTTTATTCATTCATTTTTCATTTACTCATTGTAACTGGCAGCTGTCAATGATGACAACAATTCGAGTCGGTTGGTGCCGTAGTATATATAGAGAAACGTCAACTCAATGTTAGTATTGTGCCTACTAGCACTTTTAAAGCTTTTTCCTCTATGTAAATGACTGGGCACTCGCTGTTTCATGTATTTTCGTTATATGCAATTAGTCATATACTAAGCAATGCATTTCCTATCACTAGTATTAATTTTAATCCATGCTGATACTTATTCTGTATGTGTATCTGTCAAGACATTATCGTAATAGTCCGCGTGCTTTGGTGTATTAAATCTGACATTCTGTTTGTCCATAACAGTTTCGTTATTGTTCTTTTTTTGTAAAGTTGTAACCGCTAATCTCTAAGTAGCAATAGTACAATCCTCTGCCATGTTTACTTTAAGTAGGTTATTGAATCATTCTAAATAGGTTTTGTGTATTTTCAAGCATACTGGCTGTTGCATGAGGCATGTACTTCCTGATGCGTATCACACACTTTACAGCTGCGAGTCTCACAGTACACACTTGTAAGCTGTGTACCTAATTATAACACACTTGTGATCCGTGAGAATTCGCTCCCATATATGCCCCGCTTTCAGTTCAGAGCTGGCTGGGGAAGTCCAATGCATTTATGTCTTTTAGTTACGTTACATTTATTTTGGAATTAAACGAGCATTTTCACATAATCTAGCATTGTGTGTTTTGACGACTTTGGCTTATACATTCCTTTAAGTGGAAATTATTTAGAAGGCTCTTTAGTTTAAATAAGCATTAAAATTTTCTTAAAGATCTTTCACACGAATTATAGTTTATATTCAGTTTATCTACTAATCTAATTGTCATTTGTTACAGCGCTTTATTAGTACATTTCTACTGTAAGTAAACCATGTTTATACATTTTTGAAAAAATCCTCGTTGTATTACATTTACTTCTTAAATGTTGGAGGCAAATCCTCTAGCCGACCTCTGTGATCATACTTTGTCCGTGCTTAGTCTACCATCCGAGTTGTCACACATACCAAGCTCTTCACATTTAAATACAAATAGCCATGTTAGCTTAACAAGAGTAGAGTACTCTATATACTTCTTGAAATAACCTAGAACTATTCATCTCATCATTTATGACTATACGCTTATTGTCTAGGCAGTTCATCTACATGTTACAACACTGCATGAATATCATTATAATGTTTTATGCCATAACGTCAATAATCAGTGTTGTCGATCTTTCCAGTGTATGTTCATTTTCCCCTCTAGATACAATTTAGGGGCTTCCGTTGCCGTGTGGTTACGGTCGCTGACTTTAATTCACTTGCCCCTCATCGATGTGGGTTCGAGCCTCACTGGGGCGTTGAATTCCTCATGTGAGGAAGCCATCCAGCTGGCTTACAGAAGGTCGGTGGTTCTACCCAGATGCCCTCTCGTGATAAAATAATGCACGGAGGGACACCTTCCGTCTTCCTCCATCATCAAAGCTGAATTTCGCCATATGACCTAAAATTGTGTCGGTGCGAGGTTATACCCAACAAAATAAATAAATAAATCTACATACAATATTTCTACATACAATTCTTGTAGAAGTATAATATATTTTAAATAATACGGTGTGTTTTGTGCAATATTGACCGCTAAGAAAGTAACGAAGCAAAGCAAAATGAACATAAAAATGTACAAACGTTAAATTACACGACAATCACCCAGAAAAGATAAAAGGTAAGGGTATAGAGCCATGCATCGCAAAGTATAATCTAAAATCGCATTCACACTCAAACATTTTTAAAAAACGTTTTGTTTTGATGTTGTTGTTTTTTTTGCTGTTTTTTTTTAAAAAAAAAAATGAAATGAAGTACCAAAACGCCCTCGCATGCATTATTGTAAGTGAAAGCTAGGTACAAGCTGTGGTCACGTTCAAAATCATTTTCACGTTGACAAGACAGTCACATTAGATATCGTCTGGTAAATTAACCAGTATATGGGGTGCCGTTTTTCTATTTATTCACTTTTTCACCATTCATTTATCGATATCACAAATTGAGGTTTTGATATCCTTAATTCATTTAAGGATATAACGAAGTCAGTTATGGATATCCATTTACGGATATCACAATTTCAATTATGGATATCCTTAATTCTTTTATGAATGTCTTGCATTTACAGACATTCAAAATGATTCATAGATATCCATATTTTGGTTATTTGATATCTAAAATCAGTACTATTTCATAATATCCTTAATTCAGTTTAATGGTATCTTTAATTCCATTTTTAAAGAAGTGAGTTTTGGATATCACAAAATGAAATCATTGTTATCTTTAAATAAATTTGAGGATATCATAAAACAAGACTGAATGGTTTCTCTAAAATAGTTATAAATATCTTACATTCGATTTTGGGAAATGATTGAAATTTAATGATTTATTGATATTATAATAATGAAATATGAACTGTTCTTAAATATTACCTTAAAAGCAATTTGCTGATATCATTAAATGAGAAAGAACATTCAAATACGATGTCTGCTTCCTGATTGTAAAGTAAGTAAAGAATGGCCGACAATAAGGACGACACGAGATTTTAAAAGACATTCTTAAAGAGGCACCACAAAATAACTGTTTTCTTTTGTGTTTCCATGATGGTAATTATAATGCTTTGTATGAAAAAAAGAGAGAAATAACAAGCATCTAGGTACAAATTAACAGTGACATATATACGGCCAAGTCAATGTGTTTAATGTCTTACCATTTCATTGAATTAATGTAGCAATATGTACATAAATCAGTGTATTTAGTTAAATTTCAATCACATTTTGTTTCTACAGTGTAAGACAATAATTCATCTATGCTTTTGAAACTATGCTGAAAAGAGATTGACTGAACAAGTTTGCAGATGAAGTTGTCAAAGCATATTTATTCAGGAATGGCCTAAAAACTTGTAGTATTAGTGGAGCGGTATATTGCAGAAATACTTCAGTTGATGATACAAGCATCAGATTTACGGGATAATAACTACCTAGCATGCACTTTAACATAAGATCAAGGGCCACTTGAAATGATGTCATTTTAAAGATGACCGCCACAAAAACAAAATGGCCGCCATTTTTATGTATTTTTCAATACTTTATTTCAGGTTAGCATGTAATACATCAAAACGATTGCAACTGTTTTATCTATAGACTTTCATTTAACTTAAGAACAGAATTCAAAACTGTAGTGTGCGTATTCTTTTAAGGTAGTTCTGCACGTTTGATAAGCCGGAAGTGATGGCGTAACGGCAATTTTTTCGGAAAACGTAGAATAAAGACTGGATTCGGCGTACGGAAATGAAAATCATTTTATGTATTAATCGTAACCAGTGAGTAAATTTATTACAGTGGCACTGTTGCTTTATTTCTATTGCTTTTTTTTCAAATCATCATTTTTTTGAAGCGAGCGAAGAGCGACGAAATAAAAAAGAGTAAATAATCACTTGTGTCATATTTAACACAAGATCATTCTGTTCATAAGCCGGAAAAACAAATGTGTGTGAAGTAACATTCAAACAGCATTGTCTTTGGAGCATTGAATTTTTAATGTGTGATACATACAATAAAAAGTAAGAAATATATCAGCGCTATTATTATTCTGAAATTTCAATTAACAAATTTCTCTGCTCATGAAATTAGACCTCTTGTCAGAGTAATTTGTATATTTAATATATTGATAACGTAACACATAAGCACAGATAGTGCTTGACTCCCTTTTCATGTTATCATTGCTATAATTATTGTTGAATTGCTGTTAATAATAGAATTTGGGTCATTTGTGGCTGATTTGGGTTTATTATATGGATGGCTGGGTCCCTGCTTCGCATATTTATGTCATATACAAAAGTTAAAAGGGAACCAGATAGTTAATAGAGCAGGTACTCGTTGTAAGACGTTGTGTTTAAATTTGGACCAATCAGAAACAAGTTCTAAAAATAGCACGTCTAAAAATAGCACGTCTGCTGGGGTATAAATAGATGGATGGATGACAGAGAGGTCATTCGGTATCCAGCGGTAGAAGAAGACACATCGAGGATTCAACTAATAATTTATCCCAGTACCTTGAGAAGGAGACTATTGCAGTCACCCTCTCAGGGCGGATAAATTATTAAAAAGAAAACTTTGGAAGTTCTTAGACTAAAGAAGAGTAGCAGAATTTCGATAAGGTTTCGAGCTATAGGGCCAGCGCATAGGAGCTTTACCTTAAAGGTAATTGAATGCTATAGACGATAGCATATATAGGCTGAGCATCGGGAAGCTGAGATAGAGACCCAGAGTTTGGTAATCTACTGAGATAGTAGGAGAGTTCCAGCTTATAGACGGTTCAGCATTATTGGCGAAGTACAGCCAAGGCATCGGGGATAATACCTATATGGTAGTTGAATGCTACATATGATAGCATATAGACGCTGAGCATCCAGGAGTCAGGGCAATCTTATAGAGTTTGAGAGGACAGAGGCCGAGCATCTATGCGATAGGACTCGTATGTTGTTGATTCAAAGACATTGTCTGACAGGAACTTCAACAAAAAGACCAGTCAAGTATAGAGTCTCCAGCCTATAGGAGTTTGAGCTAATCATTTTAATTGAAGATTGATAGTTTGAAACATTTAGTGATTTGCCTGATCCCTGAAATTGTCTAGCTCATAATAGAAATCAATTACGAATCATTGGTACACGAATCATTTAGGCAAGGTAGCCAGAGGAAAATTCTATATATGAGATATTTGGTCTCACCAGCTCTACGTTTTAACAAAGGACATTCTACATCGTTTGTCAGCTAGTCTAAGACATAGTCACCTTAGCGATTGGACCCAAACCATTGTTCAAGATACTAAAGGCGTAGTATCCTGACACCTCTTAACCCTTAAAGTGCTGGATAACATGTATCTATTACAAATGCAGATCACAGAGTACTCAACTGAACCTGCTAATTAATCTGAGGTGGTAATATTCGGTGGTAAGCGACTAAGTCAGCAGACTGGGTTTACTGTCAGAAATCAAATGAAAATCCAGCACTTTGAAGGTTTAACTACACAAAGTATACAAAAACAAATGTTGACACTTTTGAGTGACATATAAGCAAATGTCTAGAATTCCTGATGTACGTATCATCATGTATCATCTTTAATATCACTCGAACCAAATAAAGAATGTTAAAACAATCAAAAACAAAAACCCGCGTTTGAGAAACACACATGCCCCCGGCGGGTTTTACGTGGAAAGATTCAACTTATTGTATAACGCAGCAGCCTTAAACAACTCTGTAAAACTGTAGCTCGGGGAAATCTCAACAGCTGTTGCTGGAAATACTTGCTGACATAGGGGGCTGCCATTTTGTTATGCCCAATTTTTAAAGCGATCGAATATTACAAAAATTTAATCGAATAAACTGATACTACCGAGGCCTTTTGTGCGGTAGGGAGACTACGTAGTCAAATCGGTGGCTGTGTCAGAGAACATGTTCTTCCGATGTTTTGATAAAATTACAAGCAAGGTGCGTTTAAATTTCGGAATTTCCTTTTTTTTCGTTCCTACTGATTTCGACCCAGCGCAAAAATACACCAGGTGCGGGCGGTCAAAAAAAAAATTAAAATATTTTTTTTTCATTTCCCGTAAATTTGGTGCGGGAAATCCGACGAACAGGTAATCAGTTTGGTGTGGCATAATGTCTTAAAATTAGGTGAAATGTCAGGTTTACTTTAATTATGATCAAGTATCTCAAAAATAAGCACATGAACCTATACATTTTATTCCTTCAAATTATAGAAAGTGTCTTTATTTACAACTGTGGAAAGTTTCATCAAAATGTACATAGTAGAACAATTTCTTTTCGCGAAAATGTAATAAAAGTTATGATTTTTCCATAGACTCCCATTATGAAATATTGCATGAGGTACATATTTTTCAAATCAGTCTAGCAAAAAATCAAGCACATAACCATATCTTTTTTAGTGGCTGAATTTGCTAGATATAATCTGAAGTTCTGAAAAATCAGCGTTTAATCAAATTCTACATTGTAGAAAAAAATTTCGATCCAAATGTGCAGAACTACCTTAATTGTAATCAATTTTGTATGACTACGCTCATGTGTGTAGACATCCCAACACGTTGGTTTATAACTTACATTTTTAACAATGGTTAAATCTGAAGCACACCAGCCAATGTAAGTTTTGTATACATTTTATTTAGATTACATTCACTGCATTAAATCAACATCGAAAGAAAATGTGCCTTATAAACCATAAGGGGACAAAGAAATGGGGCAGCGCGAGCACTTGTACAGTCAAGATTTTCCTATAATGCAAACCTATCACTGTTGATTTACTATATATACTCATGAAACTATACACATCGGAAATCGTGTTCTAACCGAAGCAAAAAATATGCATATGCTGCATTTAGTCATTTTCTTGACAGTTGCAAGAACAAACTGCTGTGTATAACAGACCTGAGCGGTGGCACTTGCAATACCAGTATAGGAAGTCCTTTTGCAGCTACACTTTTGAAGCTCCTGGTAGCATTCAGTTGTAGCAGACAGCTACGCCCAGTTAGTTCTGCTTCAGTCTTCCACAGTTTGACGGAAGTGGCAGTTGCTGCATGGTAACAGTTGCTTGACCCCAGAGATGACCTGCCTGAAAAATTGCTCATTTGATGTGTTGTTTCAGAGCACCTTTCGTTGGTGGAACCGAATTATACACTGTTTCTGGGCAAACAAATCAAGTTTAGCTCCATCCACCTTGCATGTAGTGCTTGATCGATCATACTATATAATTACATTTTTAATGTATCTATTTCCGACTCAGATATTGTTTCTTTGGCAGCACTGTGACTATGAAATACTTCAGTAGCTGTTTCAACATTCCATGCCTGCCGTGCAGATTACTTACCCTTGCCGACAAATGCAGAAACAGTGTCGCAACCGGTAAAAGCATGAACAAATGGAAATGCCTCTGAACGAGGACCAAGTGATCTTCAAACATCATGAATCTGAAAAAATCAAAAAATCTTACCTTTCCGAAAGCTAGCCACAAAGCACCAATATTTAAATCAGAGTACACTAATATAGCAAGAACTAACTACCAATTGTAATTGTTTGGTGGCATGTCAATGAGATATGCTTTGCATGAACAAACATACGACTGTTGGCTTCTTCGTGATTACATGGAGCAAGCGCGTTTGTTTATATCTAAATTGCAAATAATATCGGCACTTTTTGTTGCTATGATCATTTTATTGGTTTGTACTGTTATCATTATACCTCCAGATTCTGTAGACGGAATTAGTCTGCGCTATTTCTTAGCAATTATGTGCCAAATTCCAATCACCAATCACCAATCAAACCTTGTAATTATGATCAGTACAAGCCTAGTTGTGCACGTGCAAAGCGGATTCCATTTGGATGATTTTTCAATTAGTTATGGTCCTTTAATAATTCTTTCTTTGTATGTATATGGGAAAAATTTGTCCGCCCTATTTCTTGGTGATCATATGCGGGACTTTTATCAAATCTTGTAATTATCATTGGTACTAAGTCAAGTTGTGCATGTGCAGAGCTTTGTTCGCACTACTACAAGGGTAGTTATGCATGTGCAAAGCACTTTCCATTTGAATGATTTGTTTTTGCTAAGTCACGGCCCTATATTTGTTTCAAATATGAATAGAGTTACACTGGGAAAAAAAACTTCAATATTTTTCTAACATATTTCATATGCTGTTAAGAATAACTAGTTGATGACCCTTAGTGATATGATCAAATTAAATGTGGAAAACCACAGGTGGTCCAACACGACATAAACGAAAATGTTGCAGGCTCGATTTGATTGAGCCTGTTTATGGACGGTAGTGCATGGAAGTGCAAACTACGGTCCACGCCCTCTAGCCCAGGGCTGAGCAGATCTCAATATTTACACAAGTTATAAGTACAAAGAATGCTATTTAGAGACATCCGCAGATGTATTCCTACGGCGGTGTACATGGACCCTTCAACGATGCACAGAGTGCAATTCCATGGAAAGCGGCGTATGGTCCCGAGGTAAAATAATGGGCAGAACTAATTAAACTCAAATTAAGAGAGGGGGTCTGTGGTTATGGAGCCTGCACATCACAGAAACTGCCAAAAACAAGATTAAAAAGAAGATTACATGGTCCTTTGACCATGACCTTGACCTACTGAGTTACTTTCTTCTTTTATAAGATATTGCCATAAAATTTGGACCACATGGACAGTTTTGAACACTCATCTCAAAACTGACTTTAAGTGACCCTGATTTTGACCTACCTTCTTCTTTTTAAGGTAATGCAATGAAATTTTGAGATCTTACACAGTTTTGTGCATCATTTTTTGTGCATCTTTGTACATTTCTCTCTTTACGCTGCTGCTTGGAGGTATTCTTTGCCATAAGTGATAGGGTCTGTATTATTCGCAAGAAAACTAAATAGTTCAGTTTTATTTTCATTCCATTTAAGAAAGCTGAAGGCCGAGGGACTATTATTTTACCACTTTCAATATATATTTTAACATTGTGCTGTATGGATACGACTTGGTTTGATGATGTTATTCCTACACTTAGGCCGATTGTTCATCCAGTAACATGTAACTCCCGTTCGATCTGTACACCATCCGGAAGACTAAAGCATTGTTCTTCTTGCCTCGGCTTTCCTGAGATTGCACATTCCGTCTATTCGGGTACTACTCTTTAACCATTAAAGGGGCGGATGAAAGCTTCATACAAGTGTTGAAGTTGTCTCTGAACCCTATGCTGAGTTGCACGACAGTAAATTACACCATTGTGCCCTGGTAGAGTTTGTAGTTCATTCTATAGAATCATTACACATATCATTTAATTATAAAGAATCAATTACAGATTTTGTTTCAGCTGATTAGCAATGGTTCAGTACTGCTATAATTTTGAGACGGTTTCACTGAGAAATGAAAAATAGAACAGAGAAGAGATTGAAAAGAAGAGAAGTCCATATAAACCATATTAGTGTCTTTCAGGGCAAAATCGTAATACATGTATATGATATCAGATTTATCTGGCACCAGGATCCAATCAACTGTCGATGGTGATAGCACTGGAAGTGGAAAACTCAAACTTGGTTGTGATAAGAACGTTATTTAAAAGTCTGGCGGCCATTTTAAAGATGACAACCATCTAAAATGGGTAGATATTTGGAAAAAGCAGCAATAAAAATACAACTAACAGCATATGGAGATACATTTATAGGAAAGACACGTTATATCCAAACAAATTTGACACTTTAGAAACTTACCTATCCTGATTATATGAATAATAATGCTAAAATATGCCTCAATTCTGGTAGCCATTTTGAAATTTGGCGGCCGTCTTGTAAATGGATGATTCTTAGTTGGCCCTCGATCATTTTTGAATCTGGGCCATATGATGAACATTTAGTGTAAATTTCATGCTTGTATCATCAAGTGAAGTATTTCCTTAGATTTTCTCACTTAACTGCTCCACTGTATATTACCTGTATTTCAAGAATGATTTTCATGAAGTTTTTGTGAGTGAAAAAAGTAGGTCACTAGGTCGAGGTGGGTCTTTAAATGGATTACTGCGGAAATCTTAAAATCTTTTACATTTATCTAAAATAAACTATTTTGATATAAAAGGTCAAATATGTGATAGAAATCACGTGTAAATTGGCACGACTACAATAATAAACATCTGAATAAAGACATATGTTCGGCGAAATCGTGCCGTAGTTGTAGTTGGGTAGAATATATGGTAAATATTTATTTATTATTATTTGGTATTTATTTATTTATTTAATATTTAGATCTCATCGACATGAAATAAGTATGCACAATATATTAGAAGAAAACTACAATAAAATACATGTACATGCATTGCGCAACTCTAGCAGAGTTATAAGAGATCATTTATGTTATATACATAGTTTAACATTTACCAATGAAATTACATAAACTCACATCTAAAATCATAATGTAAAAATCTCTAGAACGAAAATTTGTCATATTGTCTTATCTCAAATGTATTAAAGTACGCAGAGATGTTGTCCAAATAATGGTTAAATGCTAATGCATCAGGTTATCCAATCCAGTGCAACTTGAATCAATTTTAGAAGGCAAACTTTCGTTCTATTATCTGAGATCACATAGTCCAGCGTAATGAAATTACTATACATGGGCTGAGTCAAGCGGAACCCAACCAAAGGACGACTCCAACCAGCAAAGACACAGAGCAAATCAGCCACACCAAAGCCCAGCCCGACCTGGACACACACTATTTGCCATTCAGCCAGTAAAGATATACCGAGATGTCAGGCAAACAGTATGGATCCCGAACAGACCACACCCCAGCGCAAGCCAATCCGCACCCCAACAAATCGCAGTCGTGCTGTGGTTGGTTTCCACCTGACACAGCTCAAGTCACAACTTCACAATAAAACGTATACCAAGTAATTATTATACACTGAAGTGTTAATGTGAGAAATAGAGTTACCTCTTTTCTCTATGATATTGTAACAGGTTATGGCAGGAAAATTTACAATTGCTTCCTGATGTAGTAAGATCTTCAATTTATTAGTACATAACAAAGTCTCAAGTCCAATAAACAACTGTTCTGCTTTATCAAGAAGTGGATTTCTTAGTTCTGTGTACAACGGACACTCCAAAATTACATGTTTTTCATCCTCAACAATATTAAAAATCCCAATGTTTTGACAGTAAATACAATGCCTTTGTTCAAATGAAACATTGTTATAACGACCTATTTCAACATTAATCGGAGCTGTACCATTTCTAAACTTGGCGACTGCACCCCTATGGGCTCTATTTAAAACAGTTTTACAATATGGTTCAGTTTCAAAATTTTCTTTAAAACATCTATAAAATGTAACTTTGTTTCTACCATCTCCTCTACGAGCATTCACTCTATCAACTTCTGATCTCTGTGTTGCAATATATTCTTCTAGCAATTTAGGCAAAAGAGCTTGACAAATAAGATGTTTGCTTGAGTACAAATCAGTATTAAAGTAATGTGTCAAATCATACTCTGTGAACAAAATTTCTACTTTATAATTCCAGTTCTTACAATTTCTACCTCTAACATTATGTGCCCATGTAAAAACCTTTTAATTCAATCTTTCATCAGACATATTAACAAATCTAGACCACTGGTACCGTGCTGCTCTATGTTGAACTGCATTAATACAACTATACTCGTCATAAGCCCAAATACAAGCTCCATATGTTATAATTGGAACAATAGTAGATTCAAATAACTTTGTGAATGCCTGATATGGAAAACCGCCGACTGACTTTGCTCTTGCAATAAGTAACCCAAATGCCCTTCCAGCAGACTGTGCCACAAATGTAGCAGTGACAGCATAATCCAGGTGTTCAGTCATAACCAGGCCATGATACTTATATTGAGACTCATATTCAATCTGCGAGTTTCCACATCTGAACAAATGGTCACATCTACCGACAGAAGGATTTCTAAAGTGTACAACATTGGATTTATCAGCATTTATAAGCATAAAGTTTTCTGTACACCATGAATCTAGTTCATCAATTAAACATTGCAAATTTTGTGCATTATCGGCTATTAGTACAATATCATCTGCAAATAATAATATGGCACAATGCTCACCATCAATATCAATACCTTTACCTAGAGCATTTATTCTAATGGCTAAATCGTTAATATATAAATTAAATAACATTGGCGATAATGAACAGCCCTGTTTTAAGCCTGTTTTCACATAGAACCAGTCTGTGAAGAAGTTATTCACTTTGACAGAACACATTACATTGTTATATAAACTTTTAATTGCACCTAATAGCTTATTATCTATTACATGGTTAAGTTTTCCCCATAAAATATCCCTATTTATCGAATCGTATGCCTTCTTTAGATCAATGAAGGCACAAAATGTAGAAGTTTCTTTTTACGCCGAGTGACGATAATATTCGTCAGGGAAGATAAATGATCTGTCGTGCTACGTCCCTTTCGAAACCCATTTTGTCCTTCAAAGAAAACACTATTCGAGTCAACCACTGAAGTTAGCTTACTATTCAACAAGGAGCAGTATATTTTGTAAACTACTGATGTAATAGCAATACCTCTATATGACATAGGATCCATTGCATTTGCAGTTGAACTTTTTGGGATTGGATTTATAATACTTTTCCCCCATATCTGAGGTATTTTACCTGTATTATAACAATAATTAAACAGTTTTTGCAAATAATGAGCAACATTATCATTTTTAAAAACATTTGCAGGTAGTTCATCAACTGTTAAACTTTACATCAAAAATTGCTTTTCTAACATCTGTTACAGTAAAAACTTCTTCGGTGGATAGTGAAGAATCAGGTATATGCCCATTATGGTATTGATCATCATTGTTAATTACATGTATACTACTATCAACATTTAACAATGAACAAAAGTCTGACTTCCATTTATCTAGCACCTTGTAGGGATCACATACCATATTTCCTTCTACATCTTCTACCTCATATGGGACAGAACTTTTCCTATTATTTCGTATTCCCATTCTACCAATATTCTTCCAAAAAGCAGGCTTATTATTCTCTGCATCAAAAATTAACTCATTTTGTAGTTTAAGCCAATGCTGGCGTTTACAGTTCTGCACCTCTTTATCAAAATGTCGCCTTTCCATTACAAACAAATTCTTAAAGTACATTTTTCTAGGACCCTTTTCTCTGACCCATCGATTCTCTGCTTCACACATACTATCCCATAACAGTTGTAACTGGTCATTCCACCATGGTTTCAGTGTGCGATGACGCTTCTTATTCTTACCAAATACAATAGTAACAACTTTTTTATTACGTTTACGTGACATTTCATGTTTCATACTACAACATAATGTATCATAAAACCTATCTACAACATTCTGATGATCAAGGTCAGATTCAAATAAGGATATCATATTGTTTACAGATGATAAAAATACATCATCATTAAAACAGTCTTCTGGTAAAAAGCTTGTATCATATTTTACAATTTTTCTACTTGGTAAAATTCTAGCATTCTCATGTATTTCAAGCTTGCTATTAAAACAATTTGATGTGTACATACACGACAATAATGAGTGATCCGGAACAATTCTATTTTCTATACCATTCATTGTCAGACTCGAGGCTCTTTTTACTTCGAATTCCGAGAACAATTCCAAGTCCTCATAAGGAACTATAATGTAATCTACTACTGACATGCCCCTAGTTGATATACACGTAAAATCATTCTGTTTACACTGTCTACTATTGAGTACACAACAGTTACTATTTATCAAAATTTCACAAAATAATTCACCATATAAATTTTTAGTAAAATCAACAACATCTCTATGTGGAATATGGTCTACACCTTCAATAAAATCAGGCATATCAGAAATTCTAGAGTTAAAGTCCCCAAGTATACAAAATTTATCCAACCTTTGGAATTCATATACACCATATAATAAATGATCAAAAAAGTCATTTGCATTTACGTATCTTGACGAACCCATTGGAGGCAAAAAGCAACAACACACAATAAAACAATCATCAGAGTTCTTTGACTTAAATGATACCCATAAACTACCTTCATAATTTTGTTCTAAAATTTCTATTTTAAAAATCTCAGTAAAAAAACTTTTAACTAAAATACACACTCTGCCTGATCCGCTCCTAGCATTGATATGAATGTTTTTCCTATTATTACCATAAAATACATAATCTTTTATATCAATACATGATTTACTCTTTAAATGCGTTTCAGTAATGGCAATGATATCAAATTCCTGACTATTAATACAATTTTCTCTAAAATTAGAATTATCAGAATCTGAGGAAGCACACCATCCGTTAACATTCCAAAGATCTATCATAATGTCTGTAACTGGCACGGCTGTGGTCGCCATATCTGCGGTTGTCCCTGGTTGTTCTTCTGCTTTCTTCTCTGTAAATATCATCTCTTCTGTGATCAGCATCCTGACGACTGTTTCTAAAATTATAGCCCCTTCCCCCCATTCTATCATTTTCATATCCTCTACCACCCGGTCTATCATTTCCATATCCTCTTCCCCCAAGTCTATCACCAGAAGCACCCCTTCTGTGCCTTGTCCCCCCCACCCTCCGGATATAGTTATATAGTTATCACTATTTCCCCTCACTGTCTGACCCCATTGGCCAGATGACCGTCTAGAGTAACTGGAGTTACTCGCTCCACCGACACGCCGGGCATCATTCCTGGTTTCAGCTCCACGCTCCTTTGGAAACCGCTCACTGGTTTGACGGTTATGATCAGGTTGCACCACAGAAGGTTCGGTCTGAGATGTCACAAGTTTATTTCCACGAATCCTGATATCTTTCACCCCTAATGTGTTTATGAGCATCTTGAGGTTTCTGGTGTTCACGCGTGACTCCACCGACTGATCTGCATTTATGTATACATTCTCGTACTTAGCACATTTTTTCGGTTCGCTTTTCTTTTTCATTACAACACCTTTATCATCTTCATTGCGCATAGTTGCAATAACAACACCTGGGGTCGTATTCATAAAGCATCTTAAGTATAAGTTTTGACTTAAGTTGAAGATTTTACTTAAGGTTGTGGTGATTTCAACTTAAGTTTAAGTAAAAACTTAAGACCTATTTATAATACAGCTTAAACTTAAGATACGTAAGAAATGACTTAAGTCAGAAAACAAAATGGCGTCGTGAGTAAAATTAAAGTGTTGTTTTTCAGATAAAAGCACTTTAAACATAATTGTGCATGTTGTATCTGTCTGAAATTAATGTGTTTTTTTTAATGTTTTCGTCCACAATAAAAGCCAAGAATTACTTATTAAGTTGTTTTATGAATAACAAATATACTTAAGTAAAATATATTTCTTACCTAAGTAATACTTAAGTAAATAATCAATTTCTTATACTTATACTTAAGATGCGTTATGAATATGACCCCTGGCTTATCATCATGACTATAGTCTTTCTTTCAGCATCCTTACATGTGATACTTCCTATTCTCAGACCCTCATAGAATAAATCGTTCACAAGTTCTTTTGTATCTTCAGATTCCCAGTATGGCAAATTTCTGATACAAATATTGTTCATTTTGGGATTAATCCTCTCACCGCGGATCTCGTCAATTTGTTGCTGCAGACACTTCACGTCCTCGTTTAGGTCTTCCCGTACTGCTGATATGTCTTTCTTAACCTGTTCTTTAAGACGGTTTGATTCAGTTGTTACCTTTTTGTCCACAATTTTATTCAACTTATCTGCCAATCTTTTCTCTACATCAGAACTAACCGAATTAAGCCGATCAGTCAATTCGGTTCGCATTTTCTCCATATTGTGACTCAGTTTTTCTATCTCTTCTGCAAATTTACTAAGCACTGCTAAGATATTACCAGATTTATTTTCATTTAACACATTTCCACTTTCAGTCTCTCTAAGTGTGCTATTAGCATAATTTACATCATTTGTTTCAGATTCATATTGTGTAAATGTCTCAGTAGTTACATCTCCCTTCTTTCCACCTTTTCCGCGTGATTTAACAGGATTCTTTTTGGCTGTATTATTTACCTTCCTATTCTTGGACCCTGCTGCAACTACTTTCTTTCGACAATTGTTTATTACCCGTTTCACCTCTGTTACACTATCTATTACACTATCTGTTACACTTTTGACGTCCGTGGAATCACTGAGAATATTGTCATCCACATTATTCTTCCTTACCTCCACTTTGTGTTTCTTACTAATGGTATCTATACCCGACTTCCCTTCCGGCAGGGAGAGATGACGTTTCCTGGAGTTCCTTGAATTTGGGGTATGTTGTGTATTTTCGTGCCGCTGAATATTCAAAGTGTCAAGCATTGAGATAGAACAGGTCATATTTACCGTAGAATTTGTTCAAAGTATCCTTCTTGGAAGCCTGACACTGCGTCTGAGACGACCCAAGAGGCTCTCCCATTATAAAGATAAATAACAGTAATTGTTTCTACTTGTGTTGGTGATAACTTCTTAAAATCAATGTTCCAAGTTCTCTAGACACTGCCGAAAAAAAAAACTCAAATAGTGGTCCAACACCCGTCGCAGTGAACCGGTGCCTCTATCTCAAAATCTCCTCTATCAATTAGTCCCGGTAATTTCCCAGTTTATTTTCACAAATGTTATTGTCCAGACAGTTTATCAACACTTATTTCCACTCTCCGTTACACCAGTATACATAAATCCACCACACAATACAATCCCAACTCTAAAAAACGTCTATATTACTAGAAAATTGCAAATATATCTCTCCGATTTTCCAGCACGATACCGACATTAGGTTTAACACCACCAGATATGGTAAATAGCTAGTCCTGAGATACTATTACAGAAGATAAGTTTAGCGTCAGACTATCATGGTATAAACGCGTAGCCATGACGTGTATGTCATTGCTTCTGAAAAAAGCGCTATTACTATTGAATGTTTTATAGATTTATTACATTTTAACGAAATTCATACAGTTTTATAAATGACAGTTGTGAAAAAATACAATTATCGTTCAACACATCGCTAAATCACTTAGTATTCATAAGAAAAAGCACAATGCATGTTTAACGTTAACAAATACAGTGTATGTGCAGGTCACATAAACATGATGACACAGAAGGCACGGGGTTATCAATGTAGGTTTTCAATTATCGGATTGTGAATGCACTAAAAAAGGTGCAATTTTGCCTCAATACCGTTTCAGAGTGAACACTCTAGGACCCAGTTGTTCGAAACTTTCACGGGCTGTTAAACTGACGGTCGATTAACTTTTAGAGATATATTTCGACATGTTATAAAACTTAGACAAAAAATGTATGAGTTAATTATTAACACTAAAACGTCTCTGCAGTAGAATTAAAACATCATACTAGTGTTTCCCAACAAGACTAGTATTTTGAATCAAAATGTAACAGGCGGTTAGTGTAATAGCCCGTTAAAGTTTCGAACATCTGGTCCCAGGTGTAGTAATTAAATGGTTCAATGGAGTTGAAAGCGTATCAGATTTGATACTCGGCTTCGTAAAAATGTCTCACATAAGGCTCAGTGCACCTACTCATTTTTTTATTTGGCAAATTTCATTATTATAATTGTATATATCACATATTATTCTTCATTTTTAAAGAAAACAACAACCGTACTGTTCATAGATGTAGTTTACTCATTATGAGAGTCGTAATACTCGAGATCCCCGTGCATGAAGAAGAAACCTTGTAGTTTAAATGTTTGAAGGGTAAACACAAATAAAAATAATTGTTTTCAGTTGTAGAAGTTCCTACTGGGAATTTTAATGTTTCTAATACTGAACATAATATTCATTTGAAAACACAAGACGGTTTCTTCCAAAAAAGATTTGAAAGGAAAGATTAAAGACTTTTTAGTTGAATTATTCTCGTTCTAGTTTTTACAAGGTAAGTGACCTATAAATAATGAAAGTATGATTTTCGGACGAAACATACATAACATAGGTCTATAATTACTGTTAAGCGTGTAATTTCTCAATTTTTTATCATTTCCTTCCCGGTGAATGGCTTTTATTCTAGCTTGTCCATCAAACTGTAAAATAGATGGTTCATTTTAGACGCCGTGTTCATTTTGTTATCGTGATAAATCAGTAATGGATTCAAAAGATCAAACGATGTTAAAACATAACTAACTGATGTTTTACTTCGATTAGAAAGTGAACCATATTGTCTTATACAGAACTTATTATTTTGTCTTTAATTTCTTTTACTCAAGATACATTTTTGAATGATTTTGTCATGTGTGGTTCGGCTTTGAATGTTTAAGGGCGTTTCCGTTGAAGAATAAGAGCCGTTGCATCTGCACATGTCAACTTGTATTAATTTTCAAACATGCGTTATTTATTGATATGCTTAACACTTTTTATAAAAAGCTGTTTCAAAAATATTGTCTTTATTTTCCATTTTAATGTTATTGTTTTGTTAGATTAAATAGTCCTTAAGCTAGTACTAGGGGACCTGCGATTTGTTGCACATTTCATAATATCCAATGAACAGACTAAAGCAAGCCGAGTCTGCTAATATGTTTCGTAATCTGAGACTTATACGTGTATATTTTTTGTCAAACAAAACTGAAAGTGACATTATTTAATTCAGACCTTAACCCCGGTTCCAGTAAAAAAAAACAAAAAACCTTCGTATTTTTTATTAATGCATATCGGCGATTCGCTCCATAAAGACATGCAACAATTTGATCACTGCGATCGTTATTTCACTTCACATGAATTGTTTACTTCCAGCTGCCCTTATGTCTTTGTACGTCTTATATCAATGCATAATCACGTTGTCTTTTTTTCTACAGCAATAACCTTCATTGATTTCATCTTCGAATACATTGATACGAACCTATCTAATAGTTTTTTAAAATGATAATATTGCTTGTTTCAAACCTAAAAGATCAAAGGCGAAACCATTTACTGAAAGCACTATTTTTGTACCCACCCGCCCCTCCACAATACAGGTTTTAGGTTGTCTCTCCGTCTTTTACACATTTTTATGTGCACCAATTCTCCTCTCTCCTCATCTGCTTGACACAATTAAATAAAACTTCACACAAGTAATCAGTAACAACAGTAGTTGTGCATGCGGTCATGTGGTAATGTAAGGTTCTTTCAGAAAAACGTATTTGCAGAGTAATGGGAATTCGTTTTTTGTTACTATACTATATACTTAGAGTATGCATATGCAATCTTGTTTGCGCATAATCTTCTTAACCCATGCACACTATTTACTGACACTTCTCACAAGTGATCAGTATTGATCCTGGTTGTGCATGATCATTGTTAGGTTCTTTCAGTAAACATATTTGCATAGTTATGGAACTTTGTTTTTTGTTTTTTTATACTATGCTGTATACATAGAGTATGTATATGCGATATTGTGCGCACCTAATCTCCTTAACCAAAGCACACAATTTCATGAAACTTTATACAAGTGATCAGAAGTATTCCTAGTTGTGCATGGTGCACGTTAAATTCTTTCAGAAAAATATTTACATAGTTACGGGACTTTGTTTTTGTTACTATACTATAGGCATAAAATTTGCATAATGAAACTTCACACAAGTGATCAGTAACAACAGTAGTTGTGCATGCGGTCATGTGGTAATGTAAGTTTCTTTCAGAAAAAAATATTTGCAGAGATATGCGACTTTGTTTTTTGTTACTATACTATGTACATAGAATCTGCATATGTAAACTTGTGCGCGCCTAATCTCCTGAACCCATGCACACAATATAACAAAGCTTCACAGAAGTGAGCAGTAGTTGTGTATGGTGCATGTAACGTTCATTCAGAAAAACAATCTGCACAGTTACGGGACTTTATGTTTTGATAATATGCTATATACATAAAGTCTGCGTATTCCACCTTTTTTATCGGGGATGATATGTGTCTGTTATCTGCTTGGTGAATATATTTATACTTTTACTGAACGTCTTTTATGATACTAATTGTCCTTTTGTGTGGCACAAGAAATGTTTGGTCTTAGTTAATGAGACTGCATGTTAACGTACAACAAAAGATACAACAAAAATTAAAAAAAAAGATTTTTTTTTCTCTTACTAGGATATTATAAAACATACGCCCTAGATATATAAATATTGCGATGACATTTATCAAATAGTGTTTGCACACTGTCAGGCAGTTATCTATACCACCAGGGAAGTACTTGAAAAAAGCATATATATAAAACGAATCCTATTAAATCAGATGTTATAAAACTAGATAGTATCTTTCTTTATAATTTCTGTTACAGGGAAGGGTAATCCCGATATTTTGTAACTGAGACTGCAATATTATGTATTATGCAAGTGATTTATTTTCAGGCTGCAGGTAACGAGACGCAAAATTGTACACAAATGTGTGATTAAGATGCAAGTTATTATTTTATTAATACTGCCTTGCTGTACTTGACGCTGTTTGATAACGTTGTCTCAGGTGCGTCAACGTTATGATGCGGTCCGTTCTAGCGGCTTTCACCCGAGGTCTGCCTGATCTATTTCAATCAGCGACACGACCAGTTTGCTGAAATCGTCGGCTCAGCCAAATAGTGACGTTCCTGTGAAACCCGAATGTCCTGCTGACGTAAGTGACGGTGTCACCACGAGCAAGCATTGTTAATGCTTCAGTTTCACATAGTCGTGGCATTTTATTACAGCACAGATTTGAAATCTAATGTTCTTTTCCTTTCACCAAAGACATGAGGAAAGTGACAAAACACTTTTCTGTTGACATGTACATTTCCCATGGGCAGCACGTGCAAATCGTGCAAAAGTACGCTATCGCTTGTAAACTTAAATCCACCCAGTTTTTATCGTACAATTTTCACAAAAATCGATAGTACATGCTTCGAGCATAATATGCCGAAAACTTGATATCGGTACATTTTCGGCGTGCCGTATTAAGCACAATTTTATGACCTCGTATGACCTTATGCCGCCTGAATAATGTACCAATCGGATTGCTTGGTAAGGTATTCTCAGTATTTTCAGCATAATGAGAGATTTTGTAAGAGTGGCGCTGATTGGAGGAAAGGCTGAAAATGCTTCACTCTGAGTCATGTGTGACACTGAATGAAATAACAACGCGTTCGTCATCTATAACCTCTGTAAGTACAGCACCATCGGGTTATATGCGTACCACTTGAACAGGTGTGCGTGACCAAATATTCATCTGCTCATCCGGACATATTTCTTTTTTGTTAAGTTTTCTTGTTAAGTTTTTTCTGTTTTGTTAAGTTTCCTTTCCTTAAGTTTTGTTTTTACAAAAAGGTTATTTGTTTTATACAGTCATAAACCCTTACCCTGCATTACAGCAACAATTTCTAACCAGTGCAAATCATTACTAACCTGCAACATCATGTCCGATACTATTAAATTTTAGACTCTAAATTTTAAATTAATCTTTCCGGTGAAAACAGTACTGTACATATTCTGAATGATAGACAAATTTGATAATAAGCTGAAGTAGGGTAAGGGTTCATGTTGTTTCCAACAATTCCAAAAATAAAGTATAGAACTTATTTCAATATTGTTTGCTTACTGTTACCATCTTTTAAGCATCAAAGGCTCAAAGTGAGCTTTTGTGATTGTTTGGTGTCCCTCGTGTGTCCCTCCACAATTTTTAAACACAGTCTTCCTCAGAACTACTGTCCTCATTTATACAAAACTTCACAGAGGCCCCTTTCAACATTGCCAAAAGATTTAAAATACAGGTTTCTGCCCATATATAACTTGTGCTTCAGTTACATCACGCCGACCATTTTTTTTTAAAGATATTTCTTGTTTAGAATTGGAGATATTAAAATTTAAAATGTGCACATTTTCTTTTGCAACAGAGTATAGATCAAATATGGCAAAACAGAAACAAGAAAATCATTTTAATTTTCTGAAACGATATTTGTTTCCGGTTGATAGAAAAGACAAATTTTAAACAAAGTACAGGCTGTTCAGTCAACAGTTTTCGGCGTAATGACTGTCAAAATACAAATATATATAATGAGCGGGAAAATCACTTACTTATGTGTAAAACGGATTTAAAATATGAACACCTTAACTTTTAAGGGAAGAAATAAAGATATGAGCATGGTAAAATAAAAGTTAACGTAAAAAAGCTTATTCCATGTTATCAAAGGCAAATAATTCAAATATTTCAGTTGTATTTCTCAAAAAGAAATATAACGACGTTACAAAAGTTTGCTGTCGGTACAACAGATCCCTGATTTGTAGTTTGCATGAAATTGAGTACTAAACCAGTTTAAACTGGAAGAATCGTATCAGCTTTTAAACTTATTTTGAAGGATTCCCCAAAAATAAAAGTTGAACGAAGATGTAATATCATTTATTGCATCACCTGTGTCTAATAATTTCGCTAATATTATTCTTTCTTTTCGATTAAAGCGTTATTTGAACGGTGATAATGGTATTTACTTGAAGTCCCAAACGCGATAAAACAGATAACACCCTTATACAAAGTCGACTATCAGATTGATAACGGCCTTACAGTTTGAAAAGTATTAGTGCAATATACTTCCTTTAAGGATGTTATGGTTTGATCAAGGTACGTTCGAAGTTTACTCCTGTTTAAATATTGTTTAATTTGTGCAATTCTTAGATAACAAGTACATTGCATGACTGATGGTGCAAATTATCTCAGCCCTTTTTGGCGCAATAATTAGACATATAGGAACATTTTAATGATCTTACACATCTTGTTTACTTCAATTGTTCAATAAAAATGTGACATGCGTCTCACAGTCTCGTATTATATATAAGCGAGATCCCAAATTTCATATTCAAAAACATGAACAATAACTTCATATACTTTAATTTTTATCAACATGAAATTAACAGTTTCCGTGTATTTACAGGACTATGCATAAGGTTTAAAATAGTACACCCTGTATACATTTATAGATAAACACTGTATAAACCACAGTATAAATGTGTACTACAACTAATAAAATTTGCTATTTTTTTAAATGTCAACTGTTACTGTATGACATTTTTATTATGAATGCAGTTCTATATGCAAACTTAATTTAAATATTTAGTTAAGTTAAATACACGTAATGAGGAGTTTATACATTTGAAGTAAGCACCTACAAATAAATATTTTAACATAAGATGGCCAATCTACCTTTTACACGTTATAATTATTTAGATATAGATAGCAAATATTTGGTAACATATTAGCAGACGGTGAGTATGTACATATTGAATTTGATCTACTTTTACTACATCTGATTACTTATTACTTATTACACATTGTTTTATATACTAGTGACCGGGTGTTCCTTATATTACTGATGTATTTGTTATACAATGTATTGAATATCATGTATAACATAAGTCACTATAATGAATAATTTACTTACTTACTTTACTTACTTATAAAAGGTGTTAACTTTTCATGTAATCAATTTCACCAACTTCCAGCATGACCTAGCAAAAAAGTTTCTAGAAACGTTTGTGCTGGATCTAAATAGAATCTGTTTAATATATGAGTTAAATAATTATAATATTGATTGTTTTAGTTTATTAAGATTGACCGCTTATTTAGCCACTCTATGCCTATTAAAACATGTTAGCTGATTTGTTCAATGAGATGTAAGAAATGTATGCTAGTCCACTTTCCTAGGAAAAAGAGATTAGTGTTGATTGAACTGCACTTAATGTAAACACGTAATGTCACCAACGTAAAAGCAAACGTAACGTTTGATAGTGCAGTATGATGTCGCATATGTCGACCTAGCTGTCATTAATTATATATTTTAGCTTGAAATTTAGCATTATTTATCCTAAGGGAAACATCTTTTTTCCAGTAAAATTGTTGTCTTTAATTTTCGATCAAAATATGTTGTCAAACTCTCCCATTAAATTGGAGTCTCATATGATGTTTGAAGGGAAGAATCAATTTGTTGGAAAACCGAAGCTATTCGTGCAAGTAAATGACGTCCCAAACAACAACAAAAAAGCTATACTATTCACAGATAGAACGGATATTTAGGTTCTTCTGACTTCGGCACATGTATTACGAACAGGCGAGAAAATTTTAGACTTTCCTGGATGAATCGTACGGGAAACTGCGTGTTTCTCCAACCTATTTAATGCGGGCGTTTTGTCAAAAGTCACCCCCTGTATCATCATGGTATTTGTTTGAATAGTAACCACGATAAAATAGACAGCCAAGTCCAAAGTGCACAATCAGATTGATAACGACTTAAATCTCTTCTCAGTTTTAAATGTATTTCCTATACGGATGTTATGTTTGCCCGAATAAGGTTCTTTATTCCGTTTAAATGCTAAAAATATTTTGAACTAATTAACCTCTGGTGGAAAGTACCAACAAATTTGTTATACGGAAGGAACTGAAAGGACCAAAATAACTAAAGCCCTTCGGAAAGCCGGACAGAGCTCTATTAATTCTAAACACCTCGGAACTTGTGATAACTTTATAATTTATCACTGAATTGTGACACGAAAATTTACGTTCTGATCACTATTCATTTGTATGAAAGGAAATAAAAGTTTAAAGATTGAAAGTTATTTCGTGTGGGCTATGCCACATAGGGGCATCTGGCAAATAATAATAGACCCGTTATTGTCGTTGATAAAAAATATTTGATCAAATGGGCTAGATTCGTAGACAATAACATTTTACCTTATTTGATTATACTTCCTTATATATCCTGTAATAATTACAATATAACCTTTATCCAACTTCCGGTGCAAAAAAAAAGAAACATTTAACATTTACAAAACACGAAAGAAAATGATTTTTGCCTAAATGAGAAAAGCTATGTAAAGACACAAAGTGTAGTGCAGTTAGCTAGATAAGCGTGATCAAGAACAATTGCGCATAATTAATTATACATCCAAAACTGAATGAGAGGGTAAAAGTGGACTAAGAAGGTGGACTGCTGATCCAGGTACATGTGGCTTCGTAGGAAAAGAAACAATAGTTACTGTAGCATAAGCTCATGAGGACGTATTTGATATCTGAAACCTAACTCTGATCAGTTTTTGCATAACTTCACGCTGAAAGCAGACTTTGAAAAGGTAAACTGTAACGTGTATAAAGATGGCACTGACTGCGTTATAAATGTGTATGCCAAGAAAGTCAGTATTCTATGGAAGCGTCCTGGTGCCAGAAGAGAGATTTAAATTTGTCTTACGTAGGACTTACTATCTCCTACGTATAAGATCTCCTACGTAGGACTTAGTATCTCCTACGTAGGACTTAGTATCTCCTTAGTATCTCCTACGTAGGACTTAGTATCTCCTACGTAAGACATAGTATCTCCTACGTAGGACTTAGTATCTCGGGTTATTCTGCAATAAACCGACCTTTATAACCTTGTTTAGCTATTCCATTTATACACTGCGTGTAAAGTTTTATATTAAGTCTTTTTGTTTTTCTTTAAAGTAACGTTTCAGTTACTATTCTGTACAGCTTTATTTGACAAAATAAATACAAATACACAGAAAATGTAACATTATTGATCAGTTATAACTTTTGTTCATTAATGCACTAGATTGGTATTTTCCATAAATTTTAAATTATGACGTCCAGTTCTTTACTACTCGGGTAAATAAAGACAAGCACAATTTTTTTATCAGAATATTTAAGTGAGCATGTAAGAATGAAAACAATCAAGGTCTTCTTGTGGTTTGTCGTCTAATTCACGACAGTTCATCTTTCAGATGCTTAGATACGTTCAGTTCCTGTGCATCTAAACTCTGAACCATGATGAATTATACGACAAACCACTCGAAGGTCTTAATTATGTGTTAATTTTATAACATTCCTTGCGTTATATAACGTCGTGATTTCTGTGGTGATTATTTCAATTTACGCCAGGTCCTGTATATTTCATAATAACATAATCAGAAGTAATAGTAATGTGTTACAGAAGACCTTCGTGCCGTTGTATCTTTAATCTATATATATAAAGAATTTTAACAAAATTATATTGTTTTTTTATGATAAAATCAAGCAATCCATTTAGAACAAGACCATTATATACATACTAATCATTTGTACTAACGGGTCCATAGATGTTTTTCAAAACAAAGAATTTGCTTATAAATTAATTTTGAATTAAAATGAGCGACAAATAATGGGGGTTTTCTAATTCGGTTTACTTGCAGAACCATTGTTGTTGTTTTTTTTAGCTTATCCCCTTTTAAGTTATAACTTGTGCGTGGGTTTGCATTATACAAGTCTACAATTGTTAATAGCTTTTTATATCTATCAATACCAATCATCTTACACAAAACATAATTTCATTTTTAAATTAGTTGGAAAACTGAATATAAAAGCACATGTACTGTACTTTATATAAAAAGGAGGTATTTTTATGTACAAACAAAAAGGAAAGGTAACTTTGGTGTCTGTGATATTGGCCTTTTCCCATGACACAATATTTTGTAATGACAAACATTTTTGCCAACTTATTTGAATTACCAATGCCTAAAAAGTTACAGAACAGACAAAAAATGTTCCGTCTCGGCCGAAAGTGACCTTGACCTTTGAGCTAGGGGTGTGGGTCTTGCACATGATACATCAACTCATTATTCACATGAAATTCAAATATTCATCTCTCTCTCTCTCTCTCCCCCCCCCCCTCTCTCTCTCTCTCTCTCTCTCTCTCTAAGAGTCTTAATTAATATTTTCTCTTAAGCATAGTACTATATTTATTTCATTTTGATATATTTTTTCCTCCTGGATTTTGTGATATATTCACAAGGATACACTCAACAATAGTGGTCCGAATAAGTAATGTCAAATAAACTTGTCGTCCGACTTTTTTGCTTTCTTTAACATGGTGTAGGACCACAGAACGTTGCAGCGCCGTAAAATAGGATACTAACTCCTACGTAGGATATATTAAGTCCTCCGTAGGAGATACTATGTCCTCATAGGAGATATTAAGTACTACGTAGGAGATACTATGTCCTACGTAGGAAATACTAAGTCCTATGTAGGAGATACTATGTCCTACGTAAGAGATACTAAGTCCTATGTAGGAGATACTATGTCCTACGTAGGAGATACCAAGTCCTACGTAGGAGATACTATGTCCTACGTAGGAAATACTAAGGTCTACGTAGAAGATACTATGTCCTACGTAGGAGATACTATGGCCTACGTAGGAGATACTAAGTCCTACGTAGGAGATACTATGTCCTACGTAGGAGATACTGACTCCAACGTAGGAGATAGTAAGTCGTACGTAAGACAATTTAAAACTCTCTGCTGGCACCAGGACCCTTCCATATATTCATTTCGTGTTAACCAAAACTAAAAAGTGGTGTCTTCTCCTAAAGATCTGTTATTTAGAGGTTGACGTTGACATGCAAGCTCTCGGTTTGAATGATCTAATTAACGGGGTCGGGTCGTGGAGAGTGATTTCTCTAACTGTTAAGTTAAACGCCGCAACAACAATTTAAATGTTCTTCACGTTTAGATGTTAAATGAAACTAGTTAATTTCATTCTGGTTGTGAACAATCTAACATTAGTTTGTATAAATCTAGTCCAAGGTCGACTTATTGTCTTCAGTAAAAATATTATATATTTTTTGAGAATAGTTCTGTGCAAGAATGTGCAAGACAGAGTTAATTATGACAAGAAATATCTTAAAAAATGATGGTCGGCGAATTGTAATAAGGAAAGAAGTTTACGAATTTTTTCATCTAACATTCATCTTTCATCTAACATTTTTCAAATTGCAAAACTGAACACCGCACTTTAACAATTTAAATGGTTCTCTTTTAATTTTTCGCAAAGGTTTCGTAGGGTTGCAATTTTGTTTCGTTTAACCTTAGACGAATAATTATAGCAGTAGCTTGATGAAGATTCATGAAGTGGTTCATGAGAAGAGGTCATTAAACGTGTTTATATTTTTAGCTAAATTGGTCACTATCCCCATTTGTAACAAAATAGCAGGAGACCTTACGATATTGTTACACATCGAGTTTGATAAAAATCCATTACATTTTAGTGGTTAATGCGAAGAGAGGCATATCTACTTTTAGCTATAGTGGTCCCTTATAGGGCCCAAGTTCCTATATAAATAAATTTGGAAGAGGACCTTATAATGATGCTCCAGACCAAGTATAACAAAAATCCACCAAGCTGTTCATGAGACGCTGTATAAAGGCATTTCTAGTTTTAGCTCTAGCACCCCCTAAAAGGGGTCAAATGTCCCAGCTGAACAAAGCTGGCTGCGGGCCTAATAAAGATGCTACAAATCAAGTTTGATTAGAATACATGAGAAAAAAATCAATTAAAGGATTTTTTATTTATTATTTTTATTTATTTCTAAAATAGGCCAACTGATCCCGCTTTAACAAATGCATATTCGCTATTCATGAATCTTTGGACAATGACGTCACACCTATAAAAAAAGTGAAGGTCAAGCAAAACATACAGTTGTAATTATTTCAATATTTCTGTTTCATAAGCAAAGTTTGACCGTAGTCATATCACATAGATAAACTGTATGCAGCGTACCTTCATTTCAGTGTAATGAGATTCAGTCATTATATAGCATATATATAATGAAACAGATTTCAACTGAGTTCAATATTTGCATACCATACTAAAGAAAAATATTCATATATAATAAATCAGTTAAATAATTTATAACAAATATATCAAAGCAAACACGTACTCATTTTAATATGCAATCTGAATAAGTCACAAAAGCAAGAAACCTTTTCATATACAGACGACAATTGTAACAAGGAAAATCTTTTAAAAAGCACTTCTCTACATAAAAGACTCTTATCACACCCTTATTCATGTGATACGCAGACCGTATTCAGCTCTTTCTTTAATTTGATATATGTTGGTATTTGAACATGTTTTTATCATATTTATTAAACTTATTTATCATTTTGAGATATATCAATATTCTTGCTAAATATACTGAGCCAAAGTTAGCTTTAAAACTGTGAACAGCGTCGTTTAGGATAAACGCTTTGTCTACATTTCACTCAGCGTAGCACAATCAACAGAGTGAAAGAAATTGACACTCTCGTCCAATCAGACAGAGCGTTACATAAATCTTCCATTTTGATAAATTATCTATAATGCGTTATCAAGCAGTTTGATTTGAAAACTGAAGTCACGTGGCATAGGTAACGAAAACGAAATTAGACGGCGTCGCCGAAAAAATGCATTGAACTGGTCTAGACAAGACCGATTGTATCAAGAACACTTGTTGTACTCATTCTAGTCAAACTGTTCATACTAGTGATGTCTTTTTGAAAATGTCTCCATGCAAGATAAGAATTTTTCGATAACTCATAGAGTGTTGAAGCTAATACCATTTCAAATGATC